>NW_026728118.1:327500-575552 GCF_030684315.1 Stegostoma tigrinum | reverse complement strand
GGGGGCAGGGTAGGTTAAATGGTTAAATGCTAAATAAAGTAAATTTACATCAGCATTGACTGTAGAGAGAAGGATATGGAAGATATAACAGGAAATAAATAGTGACACCTCAAAATGCTAGTGTTAAAAAAGGTGCAGTGCTGAGCCGCTTAAAAATCAAAAAGCTAGATAAGTGCCCAGGATTTGATCAGGTGTACTCGAGCTCTGAAAGCTGATACTGGGCCCCTTGCTGAGATATCTGCATCATTGATGGCCAAAGCCAAGGTTGGCTAACATGGTGCTACTATTTAAGAATTGGTAAAAAAAAGCCAAGGAGCTGTAGACCAGCGAGCCTGACATCAGTGGTGAGCTAGTTGGAGGGAATCTTGAGGAACAAGATTTACAGGTTTTTGGAAATGCAAGAACAATTTGGAATAGTCAATATGGTTAGATTACAGAGTACAGGGAGAACTAACCATTTGGATACAGAACTGATTCAAAAGGCAGCAGAGGCCTGTGACCAGTGGTGTGCCACAAGGATCAGAGCTGGGTCCACTGCTTTATCATTTAGCTAGTTTGAACATAGGCATGGTTAGCAAGGTTTCAGATGACCACACAAACTCAGGTGGTGTCATGGACAAAGGTGGTTTACCTCAGAGCACAACAGGACCTTGATCTGCTAGGCCAATAGGCTGTGGAGTTTAGATAAATGAGGTGATGCATTTTGGAAAGGCAAAACATGGCAGGACTTTTACATTTAATGGCAAGCTCCTGTTCAGCAACACTTCCTAGAGACTTTAGAGTGCAGGTTAATAACTCCTTAAAAGGAAAAAAAAAGAGAGTCTGTTAGAATAGTGAAGGTATTGATATGCTGGTCTTCGTTGGTCAGTGCATTGAGTATTGGAGTTGGGAGGTCATGTTGCAGCAGTGCAGGGTGTTGGTTAGGCCACTATTGGCCTACTGCATGCCATTCTGGTCACTCTGCTGTAGAGCAGAGACTTGAAAGGGCTCAAAGATTTAAGGTTGTTGCCAAGGTTGGCGCTACAGAGACAGTATAGGCTGGGGCTATTTTCCCTGGAGGGTCAGAGACTAAGGGGTGACCTTAGAGGTCTGTAAAATCATGAGGGGCATGGAGACGGTGAATAGCCAAAGCCCGAGATAGGAGAGTCTAAAAAACGTAGAGGGCATAGGTTTAAAGGTGAGGATTTTAAAAAAGTGAATTGAAGGGCAACATTTTCATGCTGAGGGTACAGCATGTATGAAGTGAGCTGGCAGGAGGATAAAACCAAGAGAACTGCAGATGTTGTGAATTCAAGAACAAAAAAGTTGCCAAAAAAGCTGAGCACGCCTGGCAACATCTGAAGGAGAAAACAGTTAATGTTTCTGTTCCAGTGACCCCCTCAGTTTGAAGTGGCAGCAGTAGCAACAGCAGGTATGATTACAACATGAGGCATATGGACAGATGCCCGAATAGGAAGGGTTCAGAGATAGGGGCCAGATGCTGGCAAGTGGGACTAGGTTAAAATAGTCAAGATATCTGGTCAGCATGGATGACTTGGACTGAAGGCTCTGGCCAGGCTCATTCTCAATACCAGGTCCAGTACTGCCCCCTTCCATAGAGATAGTAGGGACTGCCAATGCTGGAGTATCTGAGATAACATGTGCAAAGCTGGACAAATACAGCAGGCCAAGCAGCAGAGGAGCAGGAAAGTTGACATTTTAGGTCATGAGCCTTCAGAAGTGGGGGGGGGGGGGGGGGGAAGAGGAAAGGAGATTCTGAAATAAATGGGGAGGGGGAAAAGGTGGATAGAAGAAAGGGTAAGAGGAGACAGACAGTTCAAAAGAGGTGGGGTTAAAGACAGGGAGGACAGACAGGTCAAGAAAACAGGACAAGAGATGGTGGGTGAGGTCCATTTCTGTTGTGGCCTCAAAAAATAAAAATAATCAGGGAAACCAAGCAGGGGCTTGGGGACCACTTTGCAACAGACTACACTTCCTAGTCACAAGCCATTTCAACACCCCTCCCCACTCCTGGGGGGAGGGGGTGGAAGAGAAGAGAAGAGGAGTGTTGCAGTGCCACAGTGATGCTACCTAAAAGATGCAGGAGCAGAATGAGATGCTGTTCTGGAACCCTATGGCCCAAGGGTATCAGTGTGGATTTCACAAGCTTCAAAAGTCTCCCCTCTGCCTACTGCACCCCAAAACCAGCCCAGCTCATCCTACCTCACATCTCAAGGCCCAACCTATCTCTTGCCCACTAATCTCATCCTGCCCCCCCCCCCCCCCCCCTCCTTGACCTGGCCATTGTCTCTGGCCTGACCTATCCCCTCCCTAGGCTCTAACCCCACCTGAGCTGGGTCTCCTCACACTATCCTCTATCCACCTCCCCTTCTACTTCAGAATCCCGTCCCCTTCTTCAGAAATAGGGTTGGAACCAAAACAGCAACTTTCCTGCTCCCCCAATGCTGCAGGACCTGCTGTGTTCATCCAGCTTCAGTGTTGCCCCTTCCCTAGTTGGGCTGATTAAAATGTGTTGGTTGGAAAATACTAGACATCCTTGAAAATTTCTTCCCAATCCAAGACCCTAACATTGAGCAAATCCAGTTAATATGAAAGTAGTTACATCACTCGACACAACAACCCTGTTTTTCCATGACCTGTTCACAGAGGAACTAAAATCAGACCAGCTGGAGGTCTGTAGTACAATCTTTGTGACCACCACCTTCTATTAAAGCTCCACTTGTACAGCCTCACTGATGAGCCCTCCAAAGGTGTATTTTGTCTAGCTGTAATATTGTCCCCAGTTATAACACTAGCTGCCTCACCTCTTACATCCCTCTCACACAAAACACCCAAATCCCAGAATGTTAGGCTGCTAGTTTAATCCTCTCTCAAGTCTTCAATCACTACAATAAATCATAGTTTATAGGCATTAATCCAAACCAAGGTTTGTTTACCCTACTGGTCATACTCCTCACATTAAAACAATACATGGACTGGCAGTCCTACCATTCAGTAACTTGTGTCCTTCCTCTGTATCACTTGGATTAAAGCCAGTAAGACTAAGTCAAAAAAGATTATGGTTTGCTTTCTTAATCTTGCACCTACATGCTAATCCAAGCATTTCATGCACAAGGGCACTCATTCCTTCAGTGCAGTTTTTTGCAGTCACTTTCCATTTAACAATAGTCTGCCTCATTTCCTCCTACACAAAAAAAGCATCTTTTGCATTTGTACAGTAAAACTCCATCTGCCAAGATTTAACCCACACAACCTGCAGATTCCTCACCTCAATACACCTTTCCACCTATTTTTGTAGGGCCAGTAAAATTTGGCTACAATACCTTCTGCAGCATTTCTGCCCACCCCACCATCCCCATCCCAAAGAGTTACAGATAAGTAATTGAAGCCCTAGGAGTGATCATTGTGGTACCCACTAATTACCTGGTTTCCAACCTAAAATCTCATTAATCCACACCTAACAAAGTGCTGGTGAAATGCAAGTCTGGCAGCATCTGTGAAGAGCTTAAAACAGTTAAGCTTTCAGAGAGCAAGAAGGCTTAAGAACTGGGGCAAGGGGGTGCTGGAACACAATTTAATTCTGTTGATAAAGAGGGATGAGGGGCAATTGGAAAAGTTATCTACTGCTCTGGGTACTAAAAGCCACCCTAATGCTGGTATTTTATAAAAAGAGGGTGAGACAAAATGATTGCCAAAAGAAGAAAGATGCACTCTGCTGAGAGCAGCTAAAGAGATATGGTGTGGGTGGGAAGGAGAGAAAGAAAAGAGAGAAGGAAAAAACAGAAGAAAAAAGAATAGGGTTTTTGTAAAGTAAAAAATTGGCAGACAGACAGGTCATGATCAAGGATTAAAAAAGATATAGTGGGGACTGCAGATGCTGGAGAATCCAAGATAACAAAGTGTAGAGTTGGATGAACATAGCAGGCCAAGCAGCATCTCAGGAGCACAAAAGCTGACCCCACCCATATTCCCCTCTCTCCATCTTCAGTCCACCTCCCCTCTCCTTATTTATTTCAGAGCCCTCTTCCCATCCCTTCTGATGAGGGGTCTAGGCCTGAAATGGCAGCTTTTGTGCTCCTATGATGCGCTTGGCCTGCTGTGTTCATCCAGCTTCACACTTGGTTATCAGAGGTTGTGGTCAAGTTGTTGACCTTAACTCAAGGTGTAGGCGATTCAAGGAAGTGGCTTTAAAAAATGCCCATGGAAACAGATTGTTGTCCTTTTGACTTGGAAAAAATGTTAGCACGTGAACAAGACAGCTTATTTGAAAATAAGTCACTGAAAGAGGCTGGGGTCATTCTTGCAAGAGAAATTAATCCTGACTAGGTTGACTATTCCCCAATCCATGAAAATACTATTCAGGGCAACCTGCTTTGTACAATGTTTTTAAACACAGCACAAAAAGGTTGTGGAAATCCAAAATACATTACATCAACTAGCTCTGCTTTACCAAATCTGCTCTTGAGTTCACAATCTATGAGGCATGCTGATGCACGAGTTACATCAAGTTTTTCTAAATGGCACTACTATTTCTTCTTGAATAACAGACTTCAGCATGTTCCCCCCCAGCTACAGATATTAGGCTCCCTTCTTGGGCAGGAGTATCACAATTTTCTAGTCCATTGGACCCCACTCTGAATCCAGTGATTTCTGGAATATTTCCAGTTAATGCCTCAATTGGCACTGCAGCCACTTAAAACCCTTGGATACAAGCTTTTCAATTTAGAGACAGAAAAGTTACTAGGTTGCAAGTGTTTTGTCACCCCCTGCCAGGTAAAATGTAGTCAGCGTTCTGTCACACTTGTCATTTGTACGCCTCAGTTGGGAGGTGTTGAGTACCACTTGTTCTGGTTCTGTTTCTCAGGTGGTTTGAATTAGACCCTGTGTTTCAGTGGTTTGTACACAGGGTCTAATTCAAACCGGAGAAACAGAACCACAAGAGCAGGAACTGCAGATGCAGGAAAATTGGAAACAAAGGTATAGAGCTGGATGAACACAGCAAGGCCAAGCAGCAGAGCAGGAAAGCTGATGTTTCAGGCTTAGAGCCTGTGTGGGGGACTTATTTTCCCTAGCCTTGACCTATACACCTGCCCAACTTGTTTTTAAAAATGCAGGTGTACTTTTGTTTCAAGCAGTAAAACAAGTAGCACATTCCATAGCCACAGAGCCAGTGTTTCAAAAACGTCCTTCACTTGTCAAGATCAATGCAAGTTTAATATTCTAGCTATGTTGATAACTTAGGTGCCACAAACATCTGAAGTGTCTCCCATGAAAATTACACCAAAAGGAGGGTTAGGTCAAAAAAAGGAGTTTTGAAACAAACTGCATCTTCAAGAAGTATAAAACAATTTTAGAAAGAATGCAGAGACTGAGGGGCATGCCAATGACAAGTCAGATAAGGAGTAATAGAGGTTGTAGATGGAGCAGGAATTGAGGGGTTTGGTGGAAGAGATTAGAAAAGATAGAGAACAAGGGCCACAAACAGAACAAAGCAATGAGGGGAGGTATTTAGGAATCCAGATTAAGAAGTGGGGTAAGCCATTTAGCCTCTCAAAGGCAGACCTGCCTGCAAAAGAGACAAATCTGTGACAACTCTAAAATAGACCTATTATGTCCCTTATCTCTTCATACCTTTGGTTAATAGTAAGCTACAGTTAGTTTAATAATTGATTAAAGCATCAGTTACTGCTCACAAGGTAGTTCCAACCTCTGGCCACCCTGCAAGTGACAACACCTTTCAAGTTAAGTTGACAGGTACCAACTCCTGGTGAATGCTATGTGCTTTTGTCTTGCCTGAAAGAAGACATTTGCCTGCCACTCAGCCAGCTAAATTTTGCCATTTTATGGGCTACATCTCAAGTGTGATGTGCAGCACTAATTTTTAACAAGTCCACCTACATCATGAGTCAGATGATTATAGCACGAAAGACCCTTCAGCCTACAATGTTGTGCCAACCAGTTATCCTATTAAGATGAAGCTACCCTGCATTTTACCATCCTCTGTGTCTATCCAAGAGTCACTTAAAAGTCTGTAACATATCTGACTCCACTACCACTAGTGCATTCTACACACCCATCACTAAAGAACCACTTGACATCTCCCCTAACCCTTCTGCTAATCACCTTAAAAAAGTTATGTCCCCTCAGTCATTTCCCCCAGGGAAGAAAAAAAATCTAACTATCCACTCTACACCTCATCTTGTACACCTCCAACTGAGTGACCTCATCCTTCTGTGCTCTAGTGATAGAAGCTCTAGCTCCCTCAACCTTTCCTCCTAAGGCTTATCCTCCAGTCCAGGAAGCATCCTGACAAATTTCCTCCACACTCAGCTTCTACATTTTCCCGCCCCCCTCCATAGTGAGGTGACCAGAACTGAACACAACATTCCAAGTGTCATCTAACCTGGGTCTTCCAGAGCTGCAGCATAACATGGTTCTTAACTCAATTCTCCTCCCAATGAGAGCCACACTACATGCCTTCTTAACAACCCTATCACAACTCAGGTAGCAACTGGAGGGAATTTATGGACATAGACCCCAAGAGCCTCCTGTTCTTCCACACTGCTGAGAATCCTGCCATTAGCCCCATATTCAAAATGAGCTTCCAAATTTAAAAAACCACTTCACACTTTTCTGGGTTGGATTCCATCTGCCACTTTTGACAGAATGCAGAGCTGGGCAATGTCCTGTTACAGCCTACAAACAATGCTCCACAATAATAAAGCATGGAGCTGGATGAACATAGCAGGTCAAGAAGCATCTCAGGAGCACAAAAGCTGACGTTTCGGGCCTAGACCCTTCAGAGAGGGGGGGGATGGGGTGAGGGTTCTGGAATAAATAGGGAGAGAGGGAGAGGTGGACTGAAGATGGAGGAGAGAAAAGATGATAGGTGGAGAGGAGAGTATAGGTGGGGAGGTAGGGAGGGGATAGGTCAGTCCAGGGAAGACAGACAGGTCAAGGAGGTGGGAGGAGGTTAGTAGGTAGGAGATGGAGGTGCAGCTTGGGGTGGGAGGAAGGGATGGGCTCTTCCTCTCACCCATCCCTTCCTCCCACCCCAAGCCACACCTCCATCTCCTACCTACTAACCTCATCCCACCTCCTTGACCTGTCCATCTTCCCTGGACTGACCTATCCCCTCCCCTCCACCTATCTTCTTTTCTCTCCATCTTTGGTCCGCCTCCCCCTATTTGTTCCAGAACCCTCACCCCATCCCCCTCTCTGATGAGGAGGTCTAGGCCCGAAATGTCAGCTTTTGTGCTCCTGAGATGCTTCTTGACCTGCTGTGTTCATCCAGCTCCACACTTTGTTATCTTGGATTCTCCAGCATCTGCAGTTGCCATTATCACTGAAACAACCCTCCACTGTCCACAACTCTGCTTACTATCCCACCCTTCTGCATCCAAGTAAGATAAAAGAGCAGAGGTCCCAGAACAGATCCTTGCAGGATAACACTGGTCAGAGCTCTAGGCAGAACACTTTCCATTTAATAACGGAAGATTGGCTGTCCAATAAGAGACAGAAGGTATCTAAACAGCCAAGTGTGCCCAAGTCCCATGCTTCTTTCCTTATTTTAAATGAGCCCATTATGGGGAACTGTATCAAATGCCTTGCTAAAAACTCACCACCACATCCACTACTTTGCCTTCAACAATGAATTCAAGAGAATTCAACAAAACAATGAAGGTGCAAGACATGACCTACCCTTCACAAAGCCACACTGACTGCTTCTAATCAGTCAGCTTTCTAAATAAGAATAAATACTCAGAATCCTCTCCAATATTTTGTCTACCAGAAGACAGACTGACTTCTGTAATTCCCAGGATTACCCCATTCTCTTCAGGGGGGGGGGGGGTGCATGGATTTGCCATCTTCCCAGTTATCTGGTACTGCAGTGGAAGGATACAAAAAAGATCAGTTAGTGAAATCAGCATTACCCTCAAGAAAAAAAAATCAGCAAAACATTTGCAATCCATCAGCAGTCCTGTCTCAGACTTCTTGGCTTATGTTAAAGCTCTAATATTCACCATTTTTTGGTGCCAACATTTCCCAATTTCACTTACCAACTAATCACAAATGCAGTTTTAGACTTGTCACTATGTAGCCCTGAAGAGAATCAAAAATCATCCCCACTGCAATCACTGCTTTGGACAGGGGTTGGGTGAAACTAGTAATCAGTTACTAAAATTCTGAAACAGTGTTGATGTTAGCAAGTCATTTGTCTTTATTACTTTTATGTCACCATTAAAATGGTGGCATTTCTGCCAGGTCAAACATTTGTTACCCATCCCCAGTTGCCAGGAGAAAGCTCACCAATGCTTGTCTTAACTGCTGCAGCCCAAGCAGCATAGGTACACCCATGGTGTAGCTAGGGAGGAATTGAAGGAGTGTGGCTCCAAGGGTGAGGGGGACGGTGAGGTGGTGTGCAGGTACTACCAGTGCCACCATTCATCAGCACTGGAGTGTGACTGACAGCTAGGCAGCCAGTAGCCCAACACCCACACCCCCTGTATCGTGGGTGGAACAGCCTGGCTAGGGGGTGCAGCAGTTGCTGGAGCACACACCCTCAGGCCCATATAGTATGCACACTGCACCAGCTATCATTCGAAAACAACACATCTAATTCTGGCAGAGATTTCAGCAGAAGTGATTGGGGAAAAAAGCTTTCATGCCACAAAAATATTTCAAGAGGATAATTAAAAACATGCCCATAAGTAACTTGCACCCCAGGTACCTGATTTGTTTCCTCACTCCTTTCCTCCCCCCCCCCCCCAACCCAGTAAAACTTAAGAGCCAGCACTCCACTTCAGGGTACTGGAGTGGTCAGAAACCTACTCATGCGAGAGATTCGTCAACAGCTAGTAATTACTATTTACAAACCATTTGAAAAACAAACTAGAAATGCATTTTCCATGCTATTCAACTCAAAAAAGCTATAGTGTCACAATGTAAGAGAGCCAAGTCAGGGAAAGCAAGACATATGTAGACAGCAATTTGATGCAGTGGCAAGTTTCCCAGATTTAAAGAAACTTCTGCACAAGAGCACAAAGGGGCTTCAGCAGCTACAATTAGGTTTGGTTCCAACATTCCTTCTAGACTTGATTTTTCTGGCTGTATGCAATAGGCAACATACTAGCTAAAGTTGTCAAAAATTGCAGATGCATTGCGAGAGGTCCTCTATGCTTTCCCCCACAACTCCTATCATTTCCCTTTCCTCCTAACAGCCAGCTTAAGCTATTCTAAACCAGCAGTCTGCATTATGTTACGACCAACACTAAAAGTTGTCAGGAATATACAGTAGGTGGAGATACATAGTCATGACAGCCAGGTGGATAACAATCCAACTAGGAGGGTGAATACTATTAGTGGGGCATGGTTAGTGGATAACAGTGGGTTGTCTGTAAAGCGGACAATGTGATAACACTACTGTGTTCAGAGTGCGAGAGCACCAAAAAAGACAGGAGGGTAAACAGTGAGCACAAGCCCTGGAGTTGCTGAACTCAATATACAGGAGTCTAGAAATCTGCAGGGGCCAGGCAGAAAGTGGGGTGTTCTTCCAGCTTGTGCTGAGCTTTGCAGCAAGCCCGAGACAGGGATGCTGGCCAAAGGAACAAGGAGGCATAAAAAAAGGTGGTCCTTCAGTAATTATTCCTAAAGTTGGGAGATAATTTTGAACTGTTTGGAAGTGCTCAGCTAACCTTTGCACACTCCATGTTAGTACAGCAGGCCACAGTCCACCTCATTAAAATGTAGTTCAAGACTTTCATTGAGATTTTTATTAGTAAACCACACCTTACTGCAGTGAAAAAGTGGGTGATTTTCCTTCACTATTAAGAGGAAAATATCAGATTCTAGTACAAGGTACAAATGTATATTCTGTACAAGAGCCAATTTTTGATACAATGCTGGGCCTATTTTAAATAAAAGGCAGTTGACAGACTAATAGTAAGATACAGCTTGGCAGTTAACTGGCAGCCATCTAACTGGTGCAGTCTCCATGCATTGCCTCTACCAGAATCCACTTGCCAAATATTAGCATTTGAGTGTGAATATTCATATACCACAGGAATATGAGCATCCTGATGAGCCCAAGATGAAATCACTGTTGATAAGTGGTATCTTTGCCCTCACCCTCACTTCTGCAAGGCCTTTGATAAGGTTCCACATGGTAGGCTGCTCTGGAAGCAGATTGCACAGAGTCCGGGGGAGTTGACAAACTGGATAGATCATCAAGCCAGTTGTTGGAAGCAGGGAGTAATAGTGGAAGGTTGCTGGTTAGACTGGAGGCCTGTGTCTCAGCGGGGTCAGTGTTGGGCCCATTGTTATCTGTCAAATGATTTGACGGACTGAGTAGTGTACAAGGCATGATTAGCAAATTTGCAGATGACTCAAGAGAGGTAGTATTGTGGAAGGTTATCATCAATTGTAGCAGGATCTTGATCAGCTGGGGAAATTGGGCCAAGAAATGTGGAATTTAACTTAGATAAGCATGGCATGTTGCTTTTTGAAAAGTCAAAAATCAAGGTAGGAGCTTCATGGTGAATGGTAGGGCATTAAGTAATGTAGTGGAACAGCAGCAACTTGGAGTTCATTTTCAGAGAACTGTGCAGCTGGAGTCACAGGTAGATAGGGCAGTGAAGGCAGCTTTTGGCACACCTGGCCTTCAGTCAGGGAGAGAGTATGGAAGTTGGAAAGTTACTTGGCAGTTGTACAGGATGTTGGCAAGGCTATGCTTGAAGTATGGTCTTTGGTTTTGGCACCTTTCTATAGGAAGGATGTTACCAAACTAGAAAGTGAAAAAAATTTACAATGATGTTGACAGGACTCAAGGGATCAGTTATTAGGGAGAGGTTGGACAAGCTAGGATTTCTTTAGAAAGTAGAGGCCAAGGTAAGGCCTAATGCAGTCAGTGTTTATCCCAGGGTTGGGGGGGAAAAACCTCAAAGACTGAGGCCACAGTTTAAAGGTAATGGGGTGGTGGGGGAAAGAAAGGATAAGTGGGAACCTAAAGGGGGCAACTTCTGTTTCTAAAGTCAATTACATGCATCTGGAATGAGCTACCAGAAGTGGTTGGAGGGGAGTACATTAACATTTTAAAGGCATTTGGACAAATTCATGGAGAGGTAAGTTTAGAAGGATATGGGCAGGAGCAGGAAGTGAGGTTAGCATGATGCACATTTTGGTCATCACAGACCAGTTTAGGCCAAAGGACCTGTCTGTGCTGGAGGAGACAGGCTCAGTGGGCAAATACTGTTGATTGGAACAAGATGCAGGAAGGGACCAAACATGGCCTGTGCATACTGTACTACAGTGACAGCTAGTTGCTACAGACATTGGTCAATACTGAGAGTTTAAAGTTTAACATTGTTGGTTTCTATAGTTAGGAGAAAAGGTCTCATCAAGTTTCGTAGAAGGGCTTTTGCTGCTAGGTCAAGCACGTCAAGACTGCTTTGTACAGTTCTGACAAATGCCTCAGACACTACTGAAGGAAAGAACCTGCAGGAGGGATTTGTGCAGAGGCAGGAAGCAGTGCCTTGCTTAGTGGAAGCCGTGCTCCAGAGTGTCAACCACAGACCAGGCTGCATGGCGGTCAGGCCAATCTCAGCCATCTGGAGGTATTCTGAGAATTATGGGAGGTCAATGTTGTGCTCCACTCTACCAGGGAAGAGGTGCCACCATCTGCTACTGACCCACCACAACTGCCTGCAATTAGTCCCTATTCACTCTGGCCCCCAACCCTGTTCTGTTAATCACTCCTTAGTGACATCTCCCCACTTGCACCACACACTTGTTTCCTTTTATACCCCCACCACCACACTTCAGGAGGTGGTATATCCCAGAACAGGAAGAGCCAAAACAGATGGTTGGTTAAATATTCAGCTCCTCATCCCAAACTCTGACCACTTGAGCAGTCAACTGACTATTCAAGGACTTGCTGCATCAGGAGCACTGACCAAAGGCTACTTCCCTCGAGGACTGTCAACCATGGAAAGATTCTTGCCTTTGGGCATCTGTGCCACATGACAGTATGTAATAGAAGGCCATCTCTGATGGGGGATGCAGAGGGTAAGGCAGGGATGCCGTGAACATCCAGGTATGCTCAGAGAGAGCATGTGTCAGATATCTTTATCTGTGGATATGAATGTGTGTGGAGTGATGCCCATGGAGTGTGCCCAAAACATGCCAATGGCCAACATGGTTTTTTGGAGCAAGCAATGCGCCAAGGACACTGACCACTGGCTTCTGGATCAAGAAATATCAGTATTCAGTTTGCCTACACCTTGAGATGGTTAGGAAGCTGCACATTAATGCCTGAACTATGTAGTTAATGGGGTTGTTAATACATTGTGTTTTTTGAACTACTCAACAGGCAGTTTCCTACTGCCTATGAGAATCTTGCTACAGTGCCTGGAGCTTAGTTAAGAAGATGAAAAGAATTACTCCTGACAGAAGATAGGTCTCTGGACTGCTCATGTGATTCTGCCACATTTCTTTGTGGCAGATTGTCCCTCTATAGAGGCCATCCTACATGATGGATGAGAGTGGGCCACTGAAATTCTACACCTATTTAAGTGTTCATAGAAATTTTAACTAGACTAATACTTGAAGTGTCCAGGTTGCCTCAAGTTGGAGGGTCTAAGCTGGTTTTTGCTGCAGTTAAGAGCAAGAACTACATTGACCAAAAATCTAGTTGTCATCAAGCTGTGTGGAGAGGTTACCACTTGAAACGTCTAGAACTAGGGGGCCACTCAGTTTAGAAAAAGAAAGTAAGGGATGCCATATAGAGTGGTGTAAATTCTTTTCTCAAGAGAAAAAAAAGGTCTCAGGCACCCTAAAAAGTAATGAAGCAGAGTCTGAATATTTTGAAGATAGAGGTGGATACATTCTGGCAACAACCAGAAAAGCCACAAATTTTAAAAATCAAAGTGTCAGATCTGGCACAAAGGGCTGAATGGCCCACCTGTAATTTGGATTTACTGCTATAAGCATGTTAAGCCACTCATTGTGAAGTGTGCCATAAATGGAGCAACTCAAGTGACAAAAGCCACTTGAAGTAGCAATAGACAGAGGAAGCCATGACAAGTTAGGAGGTATGGATTAGGCCAAAATTATGAGGTACATTTATGGAACTGCAGCCAAAAGAACCACAGCAATTCAATGCCATTAATAATAGTACACAAGCTTGTCAACCATGGTCAGATTGTAGTCATTCAATTGGAGGATGCTTACAGAAGGCATGACTTTGTCACAGGTCTTCACTTAACTGACAAGGTAGATTCTTATACTGGCAGATAGGCCAAACATTAGGTGGTAGTGAAATACAGAGTTCAGGATTTACTTCCTTTTCTTTCATAGAAAGAAAGGGTGACTCAAGTGTGATGGATAAGTTGTCAAGACTCAGCAGGTTTGAAACACTAGTTCTAAAGATTTAGTTGAGCAAGAGATTTTTGGCCAAACAGATGTAAATTCTTCCCCCTTAGAGGCAGTAAGAAAAGCAGGTCACTGATTAAGTTGTTCCATTGGGACTTTTCTACTTGCCAATGAAAACAGGTTCTAAGTGGTGAATTAATACCACTCAAGGATCAGAATTCCCCAAACCAACTGCCTTCCAAGTGGGAGGAAGAATTGAAGCAACACTATAGTCATCTCAAGCAATAGGTCACATCTACACTGGCTAGTTTAGACTAAATTTCTCATCAAGGTAGCATGTGGTATGAACATTCATCTGAGCTTGAGGTGAATAATCACCATCAGGGATGGGAGCCAACAGCATGAATTTTGAAGGCATACATGTTTCAGGTCTCATTCCAGAGAACTGCAGACATATGACCATCTTACAGTTGCTTCATGAAGTTTCTTGGACATCTCAGTCTTCAGACATCTTCACAGCTTCAGGATTTGTGAAAGTAAGTGCTTTTCTCAGATTAAAGAATCTAATTGAGATCCTGGTATACAAGTCAGTCATCCTGCCAACTCTCCTAGACATAGTCCAAGTTTTGGAGCACTGTAGATGCCACTGCTGTTCAAGACTGATTCTCTGCATCATCTGGATGATGGCATACTAACAATGTCCTTGAAGCAGCCAATATCATGAGGCCATAAATAGTCTATAACCAACTCCACTGGGCTGCCCATAATTTGATTGGCAAAGCAAGTCATATTAAAAGCACCTTTGAGCTGGGTGAAGGGGAGGATGAAAAGGTCTCCTACAGGTTTCCTGAAAGTGGCATCACATGTCAATGCAGGGAGTCCCACGTTCAGAAACAGACTTGGAAGAACTGCCTGCCTAAAAAGGAGGAGGAAGAGTCTGCATATTCTTGCAGATAGGTGTTTTCAATGATTAACTAGGAAAGAAATTCCAGTCTCAAGGTCAATGACCACTTCCACCTCCCAAGTGGGTGGTCAGAGGCACAGCCCAAGGACCAGACTCAGTCACAAAAACCAATGACCAACACAGAATTTCATAAGTTGAAAGTCATACCTGCTAGCAAGCAACTGCTGACAATAGATCTGGGACAATTTTGTCAGCTGCAGGAGGTAGGCAGTTCTAGAGAGAATGGGTGTCTGACTACTCTTTAGGGCAAAGCCTAAGGGAAATTGCTCACTTTCACAGCATGATTTATGTTCCTTCTTAAAAAGGAGTTACAGTTGCCACAGTGGAGCTTCCGAGGTCTGTGGTGGGGAGGGTTTATTTTGCCTTGCAAGTCCACAAGATACATAGAGGGCATCATGATGACAACAAAACCCATCAGCTTTGAAGGCCTCAGCTGAAATATCATTGCTGCTCCCCCCCAACCAAGTCTAGTCAATTGCCTGTTGCAGCTCTCCCACCAATGGTGGTTCACATATTGTGATCCTGAAGGATGAGTTGCTATTATCATAAGTTAGTCCAGGAGCTGACAATGCCTTTGCCATCCCATTCTGGAAGGAATCATAAAAGGAATGCCATCCAGTAAACAGGAACTTCATCTATTTTGTTAAGTGGCCTAATGTTGATTACAATGTTTGTGAAGCTGTGACTTTTCGTTTGGGGATTGGAGTCTTTGAAACGATAGGATTAAATTTTAAAAAAACTGGTAAAGAGACTGAGTAAACAAGGTTTAGAGCTGAATGAACACAGCAGGCCGAGGAGCAGGAAGGCTGATGTTTCAGGCCTCGACCCTTCAGACATACTCTAACGGCACCTCAGAAATACAGGGGGCCCGGAGGAAGGGGGTGTGTGTGTGCACACGCGCGTGTGTGTAAACAATAAGCATCTTCAATCTGGGCTTTGGAGATAGAGCTGTATGCATTCAAGAATTAAAAAGATTATTCACATGTCTGTCTTCCAGACAGAAGAAGGGTATGCTTTGAAACTAGAGAGAGTTTAAGATACTCAGAACTCAGTGTGCCATGTTACCCTGGGGGGACAAAATGGCAGGGATGTTTTGAGATTTTCCCATGTCACATGGGAGGAAGCTTTGGGATAAGCAGAGAAATAACCTATAGGATCGTGGACCAGTACCAGGAATACAGGCTGAACTTTTCCATGTTACCAAAGTGCAATTTTCATTGTTTCAAGGGCACCCCCCCATCCCCAAATGGATGCTGATGCAAGCAAACCCATTAGCACAAGATAAATAGGGTGGATAGGTAGTTAGTGCAATTCTCACTTCATGAGAAAGAATGAGCACATGTGGAGATGTTATTAAACCACAACATTAGTGTTTGTGACAGGGTGTGCAAAGAGGTTGTTTCCCCCTTGTGGGAAAGAGTCTAGGATCATGGGGGTGGGGGCACCAAGATCAGTCTACATGGAGATTGACCAAATAAGACTTATCTACTCAACTCTACAAAGTGGGCAATGACTATTTTGTCATCTGGGGTATTAAAACCCTTAATGATGAACAAAGCCCCTTACCTACAGGTTTTCCAGAAAGCTCAGGCACAGTCCTACAAGAAATCAGTGACCCTGATGAAAATACATAGAGAAACATCCTTGATACAGAAAGTAATTTCAGCCCAACAACTCACTATGCCACAAGGTGTATGTAGCACACTTGACAATCTAGAAGTTACCTCAGTATAAAAAATGCCACACACAGCCATTAGTGTTGCCTTTACTTCAGAATGCAGTGATCCAAAAGAATACACAAGCAGTCAAAAATTTAACTCAAGTTTCAAGAGTTATGAAGCACAATCAGTTATTCTCTAGATACCCATCAGAGCTTCAGGTCAGGTTAGTTCATTTCAATAACAAGTGTAGTAAATAAGCCTCAGACCATGGAAGTAACATGCCAGAATGAGCTAGCTGATGGAGGAACCCAAAAACGTCAGAGGAAGAGGTGATGCTCCACATACAACAGGCCTACCTCATCTAAGTAACAGTTTGTAAACAATGTTCAATTCAGTTTTGATCCAGTGAGTCACTCTCCCAAGCTTTGCCCAGCCTCTTAGTAATAATAAAAAAGGTGTCAACTTCAAGAATGTTAGTCTCATCTTGGGTCATGTTGAAAGTTTAACTAGACAGCCCTACTAATTCACTCCAAGAAGTAGTCCACTTGTTAGTCAAAACCATCAAAAAGGTTCAAGTCACATGCCATCCTTGCTTGGAATTACATGCAAGCATGCCTGGGTACTCAAGAAGCTGCAAGTCCTTCTCTCCACAGAAGGAGGGCTTCAAACAACTGAGAGCCAAAACACCAAGTTAAGAGCATCTTTATCCAGCCTTTCAACCCTGGCCTCTATTGCCTTATCAGCCTCCTGAAAGTTTGTGGAAGCAAGCCTTGCCAGTGTTCCATAGTTTTAAGTAACAGGACTCAACCACCACTCTTCAAATAACAACCTACCCAGCAGTTGGGCTATAACCTGGTCATGTGATTTTTCACCGAAAGGAGGTGTCAGCATAGCTGTCAAAAGAGCTGTTACAGGGATAGTAGGAAACTACAGATGCTGGAGAATTTGTGCTAACAAGGTATTGAGCTGGATGAACACAGCAGGTCAAGCAGCATCGGAGGAGCAGGAAAGCTGATGTTTTGGGCCTAGACCCTTCTTCAGGAAGAAGTTTACAGGTGTCTGTGTATTCAAGTTCAGTTGAAAAATTTAAAATTAGTTCTTACGCAAAAAAGGAATATGGAGCAAATGGGTAAATAAAGTTGAGGTACAGTTCAACCATGATGTAACCAAATGGCAGAACAGGTTCAACAGGATGAACAACATCCTCACTATTCCTTGTCCATAAATCATGCAGAGTTACACTGAAGAGCCAGCCTATCAGAGCTGCCATCACCACAAGTGGATGAAAACAAATTCATACATCATACTTGAACAGGAAAATTGGCCTAGACAAAAATTGATCCCTCAACCTACAGTCAATAAACAGATCGATTGTCTCAGTTTGAGAAACATTGCTGGGTTCCCCTCTACACAAGAGGAAGAGACTAGAGTTGTAGTGTACTTGGCTGTGAAGCACTTTGGGTTGGGGGGGGGGGGGGGGTGGTCAGTATATACAAATAAGGCATGATGTAAATTTAGAGATAGTAGGAACGGTCAATGCTGAAGTCAGAGAGATAACAAGGTTTAGAGCCAGATGAACTCTTCAGAAGTTTGAAGCATCCAGACCCAAAACATCAGCTTGCCTACTCCTCTGGTGCTGCCTGGCCTGCTGCATTCATCCAGCTAGGTGTCTTGTTATCCAGTAACAAGTTTAGTCACTTTTTAAAAGTGACTGCAATTGCAGCTTGTGAATTTTCATTTGATTGGTTTTTTTCCATCTATACAACCTAACAAGTCTTCAGGCTATAACCTAAAGTTTGAAGTTTGCACCCCCCCCACCCCCTTGCTATTTAGATTAGGCACTTTCCACAAATCATTTCACCCGACCCTATCACAACTGCTACAGGGTATGCCTGTCATTCAATTAGATGCCTCATTTTAAAAATCTAGTTACATATTAATAAAAGGAAATATGCATTTTTAAAAATGCATCCCACTTCCACCAAGTGCAATCAACAGCAGCACGAGATGGGAGCCTTGTTTTATTTTCAACAAGCACAGGTGGAAGCAAGCCATCTTAAAAGAAAAACCTATTTACACAGCCTAGCATCACGAGACAAGCAGACTGATGGATGACCTGAAACTTGCAGTGTTAGAACTATCATCTCGCCACTCCCAAAGTGTGGGAAAATAATGATTTAAGTGTTAAGTTGCCTTCCAGCTTTCTCCAAACAAACTTTGGAGTCCTAGCACACCAAAAGGGTTGCTCACGATATACTAAAAATACATGCCTGCAAAACTTGCATGTATGAAGGCTGATCATGAAGTTCGGACAACACAAAACTAGTGAGGATTGCTTTCGATTACAAGAGGGCATATAGACAAGCAGATCAGTGGAAAGTGGAACACAATTCAGATCAAAGGTGGTGTACTTGGGCAGGTCAAACAAGGCAATGAAGTTAGTGAACAGTAGGACCCAAAGCAGCAGCAGGGATCAGACAGACTTTTGTGCAAATCAACCAGTCTTTAAAGACGGCATGAGAGAATGCTAGTGATTAAGGCACTTAAGTTAGTTGAAGCATGTAGCAAAGAGCAGGGAGGCTGTGTTGGACACATAAAACATTGATTAGGCCACAGCTAGTCTTCTGCAGAGTTTTAGAACCCACATGATCAGAGGAATAACTTTGCACTGGAGGTGATGTGGAGGCAACTTCCCAGGATGTTGGCTGGCCTGGAGAGAGACTAGGCAGATGAACACAGCAGGCCCAGCAGCATCTCAGGAGCACAAAAGCTGACATTTCAGGCCTAGACCCATCAGAGAGGCCCGAACATCAGCTTTTGTGCTCCTGAGCCTATGTTCATCCAGCTCCACGCTTTGTTAGCTTGGATTCTCCAGCATCTGCAGTTCCCATTATCACTAGACAGATGAGGCTGTTTCCATTGGAGAAGGTGATTAAGAGGCAGGGTAAATGTGATTGATATGTATAAAAAGAGTTACAAGGTGCAGAGATAGGATAGACAGGAAGGAACTTCTTGTCAGAGGGAACACACATTGAGGTTAAGGGCAAGTGGTTTAGAGGGACAGAAAAACTTGTTGCCACCCAGAGGTGGCAACCTGGAATCCACTGCCTGCAAGGTTGTTAGAGACAGAAACCCTCATAACATTGAAGCATCAAGATAGACACTTACATTGGATCAAATCATTGAGTTGAAGTTAGAATGATTAGGAAAGTGATTTTTTTGGACTAGCACAGGAAGAGACCCACTGGTCCCACCATGACTGTACAAGGAGACCTCTACAATAAGAGTCTTTAACAAAATACACCACTTATTCCATGAAGGATGAGAGCCATATGCTAAAAGTTAGCTTGAAATATTAAAAAAGTTTTCAAACTTTTCTTCCATTTCCAAATTAAACAGCTACTAAAAGCCATTAACATATCGTCAACTGCAAGTATAACCAAAGATGGACTGATCTCAAGTGTTAGTTCAGATTTGAGCAGACTGTTCTATCATGCTCTTTACATTCTCCTCGCGGTTGCGATTTTGAAGCTTCGTTGCTCAAACAAAAAAAAGGAATTCAAAAAAAAGTGTTTCCTCGTGTTAGAGGCACTGGATAAGGTCTTCAATTGTAGACATTTGGCGCAGATAAATCCAGACTAAGCACACATTTAGGTGAACAGGTAAGAATTTAGGAAAGAGAGTTACTGATTTGCAAAGCAAGACAAACATTAAGCATTCAAAATGAGAGCGTCGGAACTTTTAGAGCTCACTCCACGGGCACTGTTTGTGAATCTGCCTCAAGATATTTAACTTTGCTATGTTTGGAGAGTACTGTACTATCTCAGTATCCTCAAACTCCAGCCGAACCTTCATTCTTCATTACCCTCTACAGAATTAGAGCACACGCCCAGAAACTGGTCTTGGGGCATTAACCCTACCACTACCGTGGACAGGCCTCATCCACATGACCTTGCTCTCTTGGCGCACTCATTGAGTGAATCAGTACTCTCAATACCCCTGTCACCGTCAATGTCCGTTCATCATCGACTCACTTACTCAGCTTAACTTGCCACGAAGAGTGGCTGGGACTCCGAATCACTTTCCACCCAAGTAAATCACGCCGTCGCCTGTCAGGAACCCGCTGTCCAACCCATAATCCCCGAAAAGCACTCACTCAAAATCGGTCCCACTCGATCTCTTTTCACTGACAGGACTTCAGCACGGATACCTCCCAGCTCAACTACCAATGGTCAATCATGTTGCAACATGTCCAATAAAAACAAAGCGTATTATGGGCCTCGCCACCCAGTAGTCAATAAGTCTGTCAATCAGAAAGGCGGGCGCCTGTTGGCCACATGATCTTGTGGAAAGGGGTGTGTTCGTGCGTCACGAGGAAGGAGCAGCCAGAAAAAGTAAACAGTTCAAATTGGATACTTTCCAGAATTAAAGCTTTCGTCATGTTAAATATTTACGTCGTTTAAAAGTTTTCTTTTTCAAATGCACATAGACAATTATTCTGTCGGTTACATTGGCCGAACAGTTCGATGTTATTGAAGGTACACTGACGAACGCGCTTATTCTCCTTCACAAGAAAAGCGAGGAGGGGGGAATCGGGAGTTCAGAGAGGAGGTTGGGGGCTCGGAGGGGGGTGGAATTGAGGGGGTCGCGAGGGGGGATTCGAGGGTTCGGGGGGGTCAGGGGCTTGGGGGTTCGGGAGGGGGGAAGCAGGGGATCGGGAGGGGGGATTCGAGGGGTCGGGAGGTCGGAGAGGGGTGGGTCGGGGGAAGCAGGGGTTCGGAGAGTGGTGGTAAGGTGGGGTTAGAAAGGTGTCGGTAGGGGTATTTGGGTCGGGAGTGGGGAATCGGCAGCGGGAGGGGGGAATCAGTGGCGTTTCGGGGGTCGTAATCGGTGTGTTCAAGGGGTGTTGGGGGGTGTTGAGGGGTGTTGGAGAAGTGGGGAATCGGTGGGCATCTGATTGGAGGAAGGAGGGGGATGGGGGCTGGGTCGGAGACGTGAGGAATCAGGGAGAAGGGGAGAATTGTGGGGTCAGAGGTCAGAGGGGGTTGGGGGGGTCACATCTCGGAGGAGGGAGAGGGATGGGGGTCGGGAGGAGTCAGGGGGAGGAGATTTGGGTCAGCAGTGTGAGGAGGAGTGTTTGAAGGGAGGGTGTCAGGGGGAGATGGGGGTTCAGATGGGACGGGAGGAGGTTGTGGGGAGGGGTCTCGGATGGGATGGGAAGAAGGGTGTTGGAGGAGGAGGTGGGTGTCAGATGGGAGGGCAATCGGGGAGGAAGTGTTTCAGGGGAGGGCTTTGTCAAAGGGAATGGGAGGAGTTGGGGGGGGTTGCCGGATGGGATGGAAGGAGGTGGGGGGGGGGGGGTTGCCGGATGGGATGGGACGTGAGGAGGTGGGGTGGGTTGCCGGATGGGATGGGACGGGAGGAGGTGGGGTGGGTTGCCGGATGGGATGGGACGGGAGGAGGTGGGGTGGGTTGCCGGATGGGATGGGACGGGAGGAGGTGGGGTGGGTTGCCGGATGGGATGGGACGGGAGGAGGTGGGGTGGGTTGCCGGATGGGATGGGACGGGAGGAGGTGGGGTGGGTTGCCGGATGGGATGGGACGGGAGGAGGTGGGGTGGGTTGCCGGATGGGATGGGACGGGAGGAGGTGGGGTGGGTTGCCGGATGGGATGGGAGGAGGTGGGGTGGGTTGCCGGATGCGATGGGACGGGAGGAGGTGGGGTGCGTTGCCGGATGGGATGGGACGGGAGGAGGTGGGGTGGGTTGCCGGATGGGATGGGACGGGAGGAGGTGGGGTGGGTTGCCGGATGGGATGGGACGGGAGGAGGTGGGGTGGGTTGCCGGATGGGATGGGAGGAGGTGGGGTGGGTTGCCGGATGGGATGGGAGGAGGTGGGGGGGGGTTGCCGGATGGGATGAGATGGGAGGAGGTGGGGGGGGTTGCCGGATGGGATGGGATGGGAGGAGGTGGGGTGGGTTGCCGGATGGGATGGGATGGGAGGAGGTGGGGTGGGTTGCCGGATGGGATGGGATGGGAGGAGGTGGGGTGGGTTGCCGGATGGGATGGGAGGAGGTGGGGTGGGTTGCCGGATGGGATGGGATGGGAGGAGGTGGGGTGGGTTGCCGGATGGGATGGGAGGAGGTAGGGTGGGTTGCCGGATGGGATGGGATGGGAGGAGGTGGGGGGGGGGGGGGTTGCCGGATGGGATGGGAGGAGGTAGGGTGGATTGCCGGATGGGATGGGATGGGAGGAGGTGTGGGGAGTTGCCGGATGGGATGGGATGGGAGGAGGTGGGGTGGGTTGCCGGATGGGATGGGAGGAGGTGGGGTGGGTTGCCGGATGGGATGGGATGGGAGGAGGTGGGGGGGGGTTGCCGGATGGGATGAGATGGGAGGAGGTGGGGGGGGTTGCCGGATGGGATGGGATGGGAGGAGGTGGGGTGGGTTGCCGTATGGGATGGGATGGGAGGAGGTGGGGTGGGTTGCCGGATGGGATGGGAGGAGGTGGGGTGGGTTGCCGGATGGGATGGGATGGGAGGAGGTGGGGTGGGTTGCCGGATGGGATGGGAGGAGGTAGGGTGGGTTGCCGGATGGGATGGGATGGGAGGAGGTGGGGGGGGGGGGGGGGGGGGGGGGGGGTTGCCGGATGGGATGGGAGGAGGTAGGGTGGATTGCCGGATGGGATGGGATGGGAGGAGGTGGGGGGAGTTGCCGGATGGGATGGGATGGGAGGAGGTGGGGTGGGTTGCCGGATGGGATGGGAGGAGGTGGGGTGGGGGGGGGGGGGGTTGCCGGATGGGATGGGAGGAGGTAGGGTGGGTTGCCGGATGTGATGGGATGGGAGGAGGCGGGGTGGGTTGCCGGATGGGATGGGAGGAGGTGGGGTGGGTTGCCGGATGGGATGGGATGGGAGGAGATGGGATGGGTTGCCGGATGGGATGGGAGGAGGTAGGGTGGGTTGCCGGATGGGATGGGATGGGAGGAGGTGGGGTGGGTTGCCGGATTGGATGGGAGTAGGTGGGGGGGGGGGGTTGCCGGATGGGATGGGAGGAGGTAGGGTGGGTTGCCGGATGGGATGGGATGGGAGGAGGTGGGGGGGGTTGCCGGATGTGATGGGATGGGAGGAGGCGGGGTGGGTTGCCGGATGGGATGGGATGGGAGGAGGTGGGATGGGTTGCCGGATGGGATGGGAGGAGGTAGGGTGGGTTGCCGGATGGGATGGGATGGGAGGAGGTGGGGTGGGTTGCCGGATGGGATGGGAGGAGGTGGGGTGGGTTGCCAGATGGGATGGGATGGGATGAGGTGGGGTGGGTTGCCGGATGGGATGGGATGGGAGGAGGTGGGGTGGGTTGCCGGATGAGATGGGATGGGATGGGAGGAGGTGGGGTGGGTTGCCGGATGGGATGGGAGGAGGTAGGGTGGGTTGCCGGATGGGAGGAGGTTGGGGGGGTGGGGGGGGTTGCCGGATGGGATGGGAGGAGGTAGGGTGGATTGCCGGATGGGATGGGATGGGAGGAGGTGGGGTGGGTTGCCGGATGGGATGGGAGGAGGTGGGTGGGGGGGGCGGGGTTGCCGGATGGGATGGGAGGAGGTAGGGTGGGTTGCCGGATGGGATGGGATGGGAGGAGGTGGGGGGGGTTGCCGGATGTGATGGGATGGGAGGAGGCGGGGTGGGTTGCCGGATGGGATGGGAGGAGGTGGGGTGGGTTGCCGGATGGGATGGGATGGGAGGAGGTGGGATGGGTTGCCGGATGGGATGGGAGGAGGTAGGGTGGGTTGCCGGATGGGATGGGATGGGAGGAGGTGGGGGGGGCTGCCGGATGGGATGGGAGGAGGTAGGGTGGGTTGCCGGATGGGATGGGATGGGAGGAGGTGGGGGGGGTTGCCGGATGGGATGGGATGGGAGGAGGTGGGGTGGGTTGCCGGATGGGATGGGATGGGAGGAGGTGGGGTGGGTTGCCGGATGGGATGGGAGGAGGTAGGGTGGGTTGCCGGATGGGATGAGATGGGAGGAGGTCGGGGGTGGGGGGGTTGCCAGATGGGATGGGATGGGAGGAGGTGGGGGGGGGGTTGCCGGATGGGATGGGATGGGATGGGAGGAGGTGGGGGAGGTTGCCGGATGGGATGGGACGGGAGGAGATGGGGCGGGTTGCCGATGGGATGGGATGGGAGGAGGTGGGGGGGGGGTTGCCGGATGGGATGGGACGGGAGGAGGTGGGGTGGGTTGCCGGATGGGATGGGAGGAGGTGGGGTGGGATGCCGGATGGGATGGGATGGGAGGAGGTGGGGGAGCTTGCCGGATGGGATGGGATGGGATGGGAGGAGGTGGGGTGGGTTGCCGGATGGGATGGGATGGGAGGAGGTGGGGTGGGTTGCCGGATGGGATGGGAGGAGGTAGGGTGGGTTGCCGGATGGGATGAGATGGGAGGAGGTCGGGGGTGGGGGGGTTGCCAGATGGGATGGGATGGGAGGAGGTGGGGGGGGGGTTGCCGGATGGGATGGGATGGGATGGGAGGAGGTGGGGGAGGTTGCCGGATGGGATGGGACGGGAGGAGATGGGGCGGGTTGCCGATGGGATGGGATGGGAGGAGGTGGGGGGGGGGGTTGCCGGATGGGATGGGACGGGAGGAGGTGGGGTGGGTTGCCGGATGGGATGGGAGGAGGTGGGGTGGGATGCCGGATGGGATGGGATGGGAGGAGGTGGGGGAGCTTGCCGGATGGGATGGGATGGGATGGGAGGAGGTGGGGTGGGTTGCCGGATGGGATGGGATGGGATGGGAGGAGGTGGGGTAGGTTGCCGGATGGGATGGGATGGGATGGGAGGAGGTGGGGTGGGATGCCGGATGGGATGGGATGGGAGGAGGTGGGGTGGGTTTCCGGAATGAATGGGATGGGAAGAGGTGAGGTGGGTTGCCGGATGGGATGGGAAGAGGTGGGGTGGGTTGCCCGATGGGATGGGATGTCATTGGAGGAGGTGGGGTGGGATGGGATGGGAGGAGGTAGGGGTGTTGCTGGGTGGGATGGGATGGGAGGAGGTAGGGGTGTTGCCAGATGGGATGGGAGGAGGTGGGGGAGTTTGCTGGATGGGATGGTATGGGAGGAGGTGGGGTGGGTTGCCGGATGGAATGGGATGGGATGGCAGCAGGTGGGGTGGGATGCCGGATGGGATGGGATGGGATGGGATGGGAGGAGGTGGGGTGGGTTGCCGGATGGGATGGGATGGGATGGGATGGGAGGAGGTGGGGTGGGTTGCCAGATGGGATGGGAATGGAGGAGGTGGGGTGGGCTGCCGGATGGGATGGGATGGGAGGAGGTGGTGTGTGATGCCGGATGGGATGGGAGGAGGTGGGGTGGGATGCCAGATGGGATGGGAGGAGGTGAGGGGGTTGCCGGATGGGATGGGAGGAGGTGGGAGAGCTTGCCGGATGGGATGGGATGGGAGGAGGTGGGGGAGCTTGCCGGATGGGATGGGATAGGAAGATGTGGGGTGTGTTGCCAGATGGGATGGTATGTCATGGGAGGAGGTGGGGTGGGATGGGATGGGAGGAGGTAGGGGGTTTGCCAGATGGGATGGGATGGGAGGAGGTGGGGGGGAGGGGGTTTGTCGGATCGGAGAGGTGGAGGTGGGGGGGAGGCGGGGTTGTCGGATCGGAGGGGTGGTGGGGGGTCGGATCGGCGGGGTGGAGGGGCAATCGGATGGGAGGGGAGGAGGGGGGTCGGATGTGAGGGGATGGGAGGAGGGGAGTCGGATGGGAACGGAGGAGGTGGGGGGAGTCGGTTCGGATGGGAGGGGAAGGGCAGAGAGGTGTCGGGGGAGGAGGGGGATGTCAGACTGTCGGGTGGAATGTTGGGAGAGTGTGGGGGTTGGATGGGGTGAGTTTTAGATGGTAGGGTTTAAGGGGGAAGGGTGTGGTGGTGTGTACGGGATTCAGGGAGGGTGGAATGGTGGGGAGGGGGAGGGGGTGGCATGGGGGAAGGGGAGGGGGTGGGGGTGGAATGCAGAGTGGGTTGATATTGGAGGATTGGAATGGGGTGGGGGTGGTATGGGGGAAGTGGAATGGGGGTGGGGTGGCAATGATGGAATGGAATTGGGGTGGAAGTGGAATCGTAGGAGTGGGATGGGTGTGGAATAAGGGCAGTGAGATGTGGGTGGAAGTGGAATGTGGGAGGGGTTAGGAGTGGAATGGGGGAGAGTGGCATGGGGGAAAGGATAGTGGGTGGGAGGTGTGGAATGGGGGGGTGTAGAATGGGTCGGGGAGTGAAATGGGGGTGGGAATGGATTGGGGGAAGTGGAAATGGGGGTGGGGGTGGAATGGGGTGGGAGTGGAATCAGTGGAGTGGCATGTGGGAAAGGGGTGGGGGTGGAATGGGCGTAGTGGGATGGCGGGGAGAAGAATTGGGGTAGAATCGGGGTGGAGGTGATTTTGGGGGAGTGGAATGGGGTGGGGGTGGAATGAGGGTAGTGGAGTGGGGGTGGAATGGGGTTGAGGTTGGTACGGGGGAATGGAATGGGCGTGGAATGGGGATGGAGGTGGAATTGGGTGGGAGTGGAAATGGGGGTGGCGGTGGAATGAGGGAGTGGAATGGGGGTGGAGGTGGAATCGGTGGAGTGGGATGGGGGTGGAATGAGGGTTGTGGGATGCGGCGGGGTGAGGGTGTAATGGGAGTGGAATGGGGCTGGGGTGGAATTGGGGGAGTGAAATGGATGGGGGAGTGGAATGGGGGCGAGGGTGGAATCTGGGTTGAATGGGGGGAGTGGAATGGAGGTGGGGGTGGAATCGGGGGGGTTGAATGGGGGGAGTGGAATTGGGGAGGGAGTGGAGTGGGGTGGGGTGGAATCGGGGGAGTGGAATGGGGGTGTGGGAGGGGCTGGGGAAGGGGAGGAGGAGGGTTGAAATGGGGGCCTGGTGGGGGTGGGAGTTGGATGGGGGTGTAGTGTGGGGTGGAATGGATTGGGGGGAGCAGTTGTGGGGGGCGTGGAATGGGGTGGAGGGGGCAGTGGTGTGGGTTGGATGGTGGGGAGGTGATGGTGGGCTTTGACTGGGTGCTTTGGGAGACGGGGTGCTGGCGTGGGGTGGGTGAGGTGAGGGGTGCTAGTGCGGTTGGATGGGGGCTGGTGGGGGGAGTATGTGGTGAGAGGGTGTGTTTGGGGGAGGAGTTGGATGGGGAGTTGGGATGGTGGTGGTTGAACGGGGGTGGGCTGTGAGGGGGAGGAGATGGATGGGGAGGGTGGAATGGATGGGGTGAATGGAGGAGGGCTGTTAGGGTTGGGATGGGGTGAGGGGTTTGGGAGGGGTGGGGGTTGGGGGGTAGGGATGGGGGTGGTGAGGGTGTTGTTGAATGTATGGGGTGGGGTGGATGGGGGAGTGGGTAGAGATTGGGTTGGGGGAGTGGGTGGAAGGGTGATCATGGGGTGTGGGGGTTTGGTGTGGAGGGACAAGGTGGGCTCACATGTAAGGCGCAAGCGTAAGTGGGGTTGGGCCATGATAATGGGGGGGTGCGTGTGAACATGGGGAAATTGAGGGTGATGGTGATGGGAGAGAATGGGTTGGGGTGTGTAAGGTTGACCTATAGGAGGTGTCGGTTTTGTGAGGGGTCTGGTTTGAGAGAGTGGTGGTGTTTTGCATTAGGGGCTTTTGACAGAATTGTGGTGGGGTGGGGAGTGGAGTGGAGTGGAATTTCAAGTGAGGTGTGTGCACGCCTGCTTGTGGTAATCAAAGTTTGCACGTGCAAGAGGATGGAAAAGCCTCCGTAGAGGCGTTGGAGTGGGTGTGTGTAAATTGTGATGGGTGCTTTTGCCTGAGTCTGTTTAAGTTGTTTGAGGGTTGGTAAAGGTGGTCAATGTAGTGTTCATTGTGCTTTGTGTTTGGCAGTCTGTGTGTTGGGGTCGTGATGGAGAGTCTGCTGTGTAGAGAGTTTCACTACAATTTCAACTGTCTAGCCTGAATTGAATGTGCAAGGGCGAAACTGAACTAGTCCTAAAGCTCCACCCCTTGCTCCCAGGAGCAGATTGTACGCCCACTCTCAGAACCAATCACAGACTGTTTATAAATATGCTTCTGCTGTTCCTGAAGAGTGTGATAACTAAATAACAACCGGGCATAATTAGGAGCCAAAATTACGACATATTACCATGTCCAAATTTAAACCAAGTGTGGAATAGCATTGAGAAGAGGGTGATCATGTTTCTGATTTTTACTTCAGCAATATGATGACGAAAACTCATTGGGAAATTAATAACTGTGTGGTAATGTTTTTCTATCATGAAACACAGAAGTGGAAAAAGCAGAGCATTTAAGTGACAACCCTACTTGGCACTCTACGGTGAGGTTTACTGCTATGAAAAGTAAGACTTCATCCAAGTCTTTGTGAATAGCCACGTGTGGTTTTTCTTTTCACCATTGACTGTACAGAAATACGTAGCCAAAATAACAATTCTCAATCCAAACAAGTGACAGTTAGTAGATAGATAGCATTAATTATGAATTATTTAAAAGTGTGATTTTTTTTTCTTTAGAAGTAGTGTAGTTAATTCAAATTTCCATGTTTTCCTCAATTGATCTGTGTCATCAGACTTGAGAACATGTAACAACTTGATTATCCTTACAGTCTTTTTGAACAAGTCTATAAAATTTGCAATTTTCCAGCCTTCTGGCACTTCCCTGAGAGCAGGAAAGACTTCCCACAATGTCTGCCCTCCATCCCTTCTAAATCCTTGGGTGCATATCAACTGGTCACGGGTCTCTTATCACCTTTAAGTACCAACAGTTTATCCAAGGCTTCTTTCTAACTAATTTTGAATCTTTCTAGTGGCAGACATTCCTCCTCTGTCACTGTGGCCTGGCCAGCATCCTCCTCTTTGCTTCTGCATTGACAAAAGTATTCAGTTAACACCTCAGCCATGCCCCTACCTCCTTGTATAAATTTCCTTTCTGGCCTCAGGTAGGCCCTACTCCTCCTAAAACCACTCTGATCCTATTTAAATGCCTGGAGAAGACTTTAGGATTCTCCATTATTTTAGTTGCTGGTCTTTTCTCATTATTCCTCCTTGTATCTCTTAATTGGTTTTCACCTGTTATTGACACAACATAGTGTTTCCGAGACTTGTATTTGCACGGAATGATGTAACAGTGCAGACTGTACAAGCGGTAACATGCAGAGTAAATAACTAAATGAACCAAGAGAGCAAAACCTCAATAGTTTGATATTGTTACCTACAACGTGAGAGGTGTTATTATCCACTGTGTTATTCTGTGGTGGTGGCCTGTTATAGAAGGGTAGCAAGTGTTGCTGTGGCAATGTGCGCTTTGAAATGCTTGTAGTCTGGAGTTCTGGGTAGTGAGGTTACAGGCTCCAACTTTCTTTTTATCATGTTATCACCAGCAGATCCATAAACTTGCCGTCTACTGGCATTTGCTGACTTCTGCATAAACACTTTCAAATCTTTGTCAGATTATTAAGGTATCATTGATCCACCTTGGGAACAGTATTTGGAAAAGGAGGGATTTTTGCGTCCAAGGTGATACAGCAAAGGCTGACTAATTGGTCCTTGGGATGAAAGGGTTGACCTTTGATGATGAGCTGAGTGAAATAGGTTGATAGTCTCTGGAGAATGGGAGGTAATCTCATTGAAATAAAATAATTTTTTTTCCTGAAAATTTTGTATGTTTCTTTAAATGTTTCCCACTGTTTAATTACTGCCATACCTTTTACTCTGTTTATTCAATTAATTTTCATGGATACACTTTAATACTGCCACTTGGGATTGGAGTATGTCATTTTCACTCAATGTGGAATTCAGTTGTATTACGATTGCTATTTTCCAAAGAATCTTTTACTGAGAATGTGAATTAGTCTTGCATCATTTTGCAATATTAGATCTAGAATGGCTTTATTCATAGTATAGCAAATTGTGTTTTAACTGGCACTCTCAAAAAACCAAAATTATAAGCCTCAAAAATACTGAATTTAGTGTACTGTTCTGTCCAGTTTATTTACCTCAACATCATGGAATCCCTACAGTGTGGAAACAGGCCCTTTGATCCAACAAGTCCACACCAACACTTAGAGCATCCCACCCAGACCCATTGCCCTATAACCCACCTAAGTTTCGCATCCCTGGAAACTATGGAGCAATTTCCCATGGCCAATCCACCTAACCTGCACATGTTTGGACTGTGGGAGGAAACTGGAGCACCCAGAGGAAATCCACACAGACAGTAGCCCGGAGTGGAATTGAACTCAAACCCCTGGTGCTGTGAGGCAACAGTGTTAACCACTGAGCCACCATGCCACCACACCAAATTCACTTCTTGTTCAATTGAATGGCCACACAAAATATCAACAGTTGATTCAATTTCTCCTCAATTACTGTAATCTACCATGTTGTCCGAGTAGTCAAAGTTGGTTTAATTTAAGGCAAAGTTGCATTATTACAGTGGTGATGTGTATACCCCGCATTACATTTCTATCACTTAATCAATGTAAAAACACAAACTATGTGGCTCTCTTGATTAGGAGCAATATATGATCAGCTGGCACCCTCTGGGTCCCATAGGTGCTGGTTAATAAAGAGTTTGCTGTATTTTTTCCCAGCTGATGTTATTATGGGACAAATCATACTCTAGAATGAAATCTGCTTCGATAGATCATATTTTATTTTATTTTCTTTAACTTATGTTTCAGTGGAAGACCACTATATTACTACGCAAGGCTGCACATTTAGTTTTACCAGATTATTACAGAAAACTAAAATAGAACAAACTAAGCTATTTATATATAACAGTTTAAAAGTTTTCAAATACCATCTACCCCTTAGCATTACTTCCCAGTCAATCAAAACCAAGGGAAACTTTCCTTTCCTGTCAATTCTGTAGGTAGACTTAACTGCTGCTTTTCCGTTCTGATCCTAAGAGCTGTGAAACCTTTTTCTGTGACTCACAACTTGGACCGTGGCCTTCCTCAACTCAGATTATTTCTAATTTATTTCTAATTAAACATCTCTGGTCTGGAGGTTTTCTTAGGGTGGGGGATGCTCTTCAGAGGGTTGGTGTGGACTCAATGGGCTAACTGGACTGGCATCACACTCTGGGAATTCTATGATTGATAACTGCATGAGCTAATCTGGGGCTTAACAATGCACTGGCCTGGCAGCACTTGGATACAAAAAGATATGTGTCATAGAGATCTGCAGCACAAAAAAAGCCCTTTGGTCCATTATGTCTGTGCTGGTCAAAAACAACTACCTAACTATTTTAATCTCATTTTCCACCAATGTGCATTGCAAATACACATCTAAAAGTCTTTAGATGTTTTGTGTGTTTCCGCCACTGCTTCCCTTACAAGCAGTGAGTTCCAGATCCACACCACTGTCTGGATGAAAAAAGGTTTGCCCCACATCTCCTCTAAACTTCCACCTCCTGGTCATTGAACCCTCCATCAAGAGGAAAATGTTCCTTCCTCTCTGCCCTATTTACGTTACTCAAATCTTCTACATCTCAATCATGTCCCTTCTCAATCTCCTCTGCCCCAAGGAAAACAATTTCTATTCAAAACTAAAACTCTCAAGCCCAGGCAACAACCTTGTAAATCTCCTCTGCAACATCTCCATTGCTATCACATCCTTCCCATAATGCAGATTCCAGAACTGCACACAATACTCTAACTGTGGCCTAATCAATGTCTCATACACTTGCATTATAACCTTCCTGCTCTTAAACTCTATACCTTGGCTAATCAAGGCAAAAATATGTCATTTTAACCTCTTTATCACCCTGTCCCGATACGTCAAGGGGCTAGTGTACATACACCCCTAGGTCTCTGATCCTCAGGGCTTCCCAGGGTCCTACCATTCATGATGTATTCCCTTACCTTGTTTGTCCTGCTGACATGCATCACCTTACACTTATCTCAACTGAATTCCAAAGAAACATCCCTGAACCGTCACCCTCTGCATGTGCATTGGAAAGGTGCAGAGAAAAACAGCAGGACCAATTCCAGCTTGAAAAGGAAAAAGATTGCAGAAACAGTAATTTTCTCCTGTCTGACTCCGTGCTCAGGGTGGAGCTACTGAACCATGGCTGATAATTTAAAGTGAAAGCAATGTTTCCACTCCAGAATACCAGCTGAGAATGGGTCATCTTTGAGAAACCGGGTCACAATATTTAATCTGCTAATTCTTCAATAAGAAGATGCTACGTTTGTGTGATGGGGCTAATGTGTTATTATTAGTATTCCTAGGTATTGCACACTTCTGAGTCTCATCATTAACCAACATGATATGCTACCATTGTGTCTTCTCATTTTTTTTGACAATTTTTCAGTTTGAAGCTGCATGTATTTAGGCCAATTCCTGAATTAGTTCAGGTGGCTTATTTGAAACTTTTTTCCGAGGTTAGCGGGCACTCCGTCAATACAATACAAGTCCTGTGTATATGAAAGTTAAGACCCTCCATGGATAGAAATGCAACCCCTGTACAAAAAGAAAGTCCAGCATTCATGTCTTAAGCTCTTAATACAAAATAAACAAAATTCTCCTTGAAAACGCGTGACTCTCCAGCACACACAAAGTGAGATGCCCAATTCACAAAAAAGCACAACCCTCCAGTGTAAGATTTTAATACCACAAGAACAAGACAGTAATAAATCTGCTACATTCTCTAGTGTGCTACAGAATGACTTAGTTATCATATATCATCTCAGGCATCTTGAAATTATTTAGTATAAAGGTTCACAGTTGTGGTTGTTTTTGTTGCACATCAAACGGCAGGAGATGGGCATACTCACGAGTGTGTATGTCCCTGTAATATCTGCATATTCCTTTATGTACCCACTCTGGGAATGCATATGGACCCAAGTCCTCTTTTTGATTTGTTTAGCTGAGGAAGCAGTTGCAGTTTGTCAAGGTTAAGGTTTCAATTGACTGTCTGAATGGTTGTGATACCACCAGGAATAGATCTCCCAGGCTGAAACTGTATATGTGAGTAATGATCTGATTTCCATGATGACAAGCAGTCACAATTTAAGCTCTTCATGTTTTGCTTGCAGAATAAGTGGCCACATCTTCATTGGTGTGTCCTCAAGTGGTTGAAGTTTGTCCAGATTTTCCAGGGAAGCTTCAAACCTTATTAAAACTGGTTCAAATAGCCCAGCTCTGAAAGTTTCAAACTCAGTTCTAAAGCTCTTGAGGTAAAGAAAGATTCATGAGGAATTCTCTCCCTGCTTAAATACATCTTGAACTTCCAGTAATTGTGAACATTTGAACAAGGAACAAGAGATGGCCATTCCGCCCTTTGAACCTGCTCCCCATTCAATAAGGTCATGACTGATCTGATTTTAATGTCAACTCTACGTTCTTGCATATCCCTGATTACCAAGGGGATGAAAGATAATCCAAAAGCAATCTATTTCTGTCTTTTAAAACAAATTAAAAAGCTTGCATCTGAAGAAGGGAATGCCAAAGATGCTTAACTCTGAGAAAAATGCCCTTCACTCCCATTTAAATGGGTGACACCTTATTTTTAAATGATCATCCTGTTTTCAAGTAGAATATTGCTTATTCTGTATTAAGAGCTTAAGACATAAAGGTCAAACTTTCTTTTTGTACAGGGTTTGCATTTCTATCTATAGAGGGTCTTATCTTTCATATACATGGGACTCATATGGTTTCGATGGAGTACCTGCTAACCTCAGAAACAATTTTCAAATAAGCCACCTGAACTAATGTAGGAATTGGTCTAAATACAATCAGCTTCAGACTGAAAAACTGTCAAAAAATGCTCTCCAACGAGAGGAAACGTCTTTTCTAAATCCACCCGGTCAAGTCCCCTCAGGATCTTTGTATGTTTTAATGAAGTCAACTCTAACCCATGTAAACCCCAGAGGATACAGGTTTAGCCTATCTATATACCTCTAAGCCAATCTGCTCATTCCAGGGATTAGTCCAGTAACTCCTCTCTGAATTGCTTCCAACAAATTGACATCCTTCTGTAAGTATGGTGACCAGTACTGTACACACTACTCCAAATGCCCAGCAAAACTGAAGCATAACCTCCCCATCCTTGCATTCAATTCTCCTCACAATAAAACCTGACAACATTCCGTGAACTTTCCCGATTACTTGCTGTACCTGTATACTAGCCTCCCGTGATTCATGCACAAGGGTACCCAATTCTCTTTTGCATTTTAGAGCTCTGCAACCTCCCACCATTTAGATAATATGCTTTTTCATTCTTACTACTAAAATAGATGATTTCATATATTTTTCCACACTGTACTCCATTTGCCATATCTTTGCCCACTCACTCTAATCTATCTATGGTGATCATAATTTCCAAGTTTTAAGATGAATGAAGTTATGAATAAAGAGAAGACTGCTGCTTGGGTAAATGTATTAAGTTGGGGGAAGGCTAATTACAGCAGTATTGGGCAGTAACTGGAGAAATTAGTTTGGGGGCAGCTGTTTGAAGATAAAATCCACATCAGACATGTGGGAGTCTTTTAAAGGCCAATTGGTCAGGGTTCAGGACCAGCATGTTCCTGTGAGGTTAAAAGATGGATGGCAAGATTCAGGAGCTATGGAGAAGAGATATTGAAAGTTTGTTCAAAAAGATAAAAGAAGTATATGTAAGATTTAGGAAAGTGAAATTAGACAAGGCCCTTGAGGAATATAAATGAAGCAGAAAAGAACTCAAACAATAAAATGAGGACTAGAATGGGCATGAAATGTCCTTGGCAAGTAAGATTAAAGATAATCCCAAGGCATTTTATACATTTTAGGAGCAAGAGCTAGAAAAAGGGGTAGGTTCGTTCAAGGATAACGGAGGGAATTTGTGTGCAGCCAGAAGTAGGTGAGGTTCATTGGTATTCACCAAGGAGAAGAACATGGATGATGGTAAGATAAGGGAGGGCTATATTGATTTTTCTGCAGTATGTCAATATTAAGGAGGAGGTGGTGTTGGATGTCTTGAAAAACATTAGGGTAGATAAGTCCCTAGAGGTCCAATAGGATCTATCTCAGGATACTGAAGGAGGTAAGGCGCGAGTTTGCTGGGGCCTCGACAGAGATATTTGTGTCCTCCTTAGCTACAGGTGAGGTCCCAGAAGACTGGAAAATGGCCGATGTTGTTCCTTTGTTTAAGGAAGGCAACAGGGAAACTCCAGGAAACTATACACCAGAGAGCCTTACATCATTGGTAGAGAATGTTTGGAGAAGATTCTGAGGGACAGAATTTCACATTTGGAGAAAAATATAGTTCCTAGGGATAGTCAGCATGGCTTTATGCAGGGGAAGTCTTGTCTCACAAATTTGATGTTTTTTTGAGGAAGTGATGAAGATTGAGGGTAGGGCTGTGGATGTTGTCTACATGGACTTGACAAGGTTCCTCATGGGAGGCTGTTCCAGAAGATTAAGTCACACAGGAGCCATAGAGTTGGTAAGTTGGGTACAAAATTGACTTGATCAAAGACAGGGGGTAGTGGTTTCAAGGTCTCCACAAATGATTTATGTGGCATTTCCCAGGCACAGATGCACAGGTTGGTGGCCAATATCATCTTCTGTTATAGGAATAAATTCACCAGTTACTCTAGGGGTATCTCCACCTCAGCACCATTGATGCTGACAGAGACGTGTCCTCCACACTGCTTCCTGAAATCAATGACCAGCTCCTTTGTTTTGCTGACATTGAGGGAGAGATTTTTCTCTTTACGCCATTCCACTAAGCTGCCTATCTTCTTCTGTACTCTGTCTCCTTGTTATTTGAGATCCAGCCCGCTACAATGGTGTCATTAGCAAATTTGTAAATGGAGTTAGAGCTGAATTTGGCCACACAATCATGAGTGTATATAGAGTATAGTAAGGGGCTGAGTATGCAGCCTTGTGAGGCACTTGTGTTGAGGATTACTGTGGAGGAGGTGTTGTGCTTATCCTTACTGATTGCGGTCTGTGAGTCAGGAAGTTGAGGATCCAGTTGCAGAGTGGGGAGCAGGAACCTACGTCTCAGACTTTGGAGGTGAGTTTTGTTGGAATTATGGTGTTGAAGGCATAACTAAAGTCAAGAAAAAAGAGTCTGATGTAGGTTATCCAGATGTACCAGGGATCAATGTAGGGCCAGGAGGATGGCATCTGCTGTGGACCCCTTGTGATGGTAGGCAAATTGTGGTGGATCAAGGCATTCTGGGAGGCTGAAGTTGATGTGTGCCAATACTAATGTCTCGAAGCACTTCATAATAAATCACGGGGTGGTGGTCATTAAGGCACATTGCCTGATTTTTCTTTGGCACCCAGATGATAGTGATCTTCTTGAAGGAGGTGGCAACCACACGTTGGAGTAAGAAGAGGTATAAAGATGCCTGCGAATATTCCCACCAGCTGGCCCAGAGACTCCATCCAGGTCAGTTGCTTTCAGTGAGTTCACCCTCAAGAAGGCTGATCCGACGTCTGCAACAGTGACTGTGGGCACCGGTGCACCCGAGGCTGTTGGGGCTGGTGGCATCATTTCACTGATCTTCTGTTCAAAATGAACATAGAATGCTTTGAGTTCATCAGGGCAGGATGCGTTGTTGTCAGCGATTGTACTCAACTTTGCTGTATAGCCCGTTAAATTGTATAATCCTTGTCACAGTCAACGTGTGTTCTTGTTTGTAGCCTGGGATGTTTAGTTTGGTATTGTCTCTTGGCGACCCTGATAGCTTTGCGAAGATCTTACCTAGATTTCCTGTATAGGTCACAGTCATCCAACTCGAAAGCCTCGGATGTGGACTTCAGTAGGGAGTGGGTCTCCAGTCTGTCCATGGTTTCTGGTTGGGAGCAGTTGGATTAAGCTCTTCAGCACGCAGTCTTCTACACAATTACTGATGAAGTCTGTGATGGTAGTGGCATACTCATTTAGGTTGGCCACTTGAGTTCATGAATATGGACCAATCCACTAACTCCAAGCAGTCACAGTGGAGCTCATCTGTTACCTCAGACCAGCACTACATGCCTCTTTGTGCCAGATCCTCACACTTCAGTTTCAGTTTGTAATCTGGGAGAAGGAGCACAGCCTTATGGTTTGATTTACTAAATGTGGATGGGGATGGAGCATTTGAGTCTTTGGTTGTGTAGTAATGGTCCAGGGTGTTTGGGCCTCTGGTGGTACAGAGATGTGGTGGTGATATCTTGGTAGCATGTTCTTGAGGTTAGCCTGGTTGAAGTCACCAGCTACAATGAGCAAGGCCTTGGGGTATTCCATCTCAAAGCTGTTTGTAATGGTGCGTATTTCATCAAGCGTGGTCTTCATTTCTGCATGGGGTGGTATGTAGACTTTTGTCAGGATAGCAGAAGTAAACTCCTACGTTGTAGGGATGGCACTTCACTGTTTGATATTGTAGGTCCAGGGAGCAGTAACTTGCCAGGTCACATCTGAGCACCAGGAGGTGCTCAGAATAGCGCTGAAGTTCCTTAACACTTACAAGAAACATGCTGTGGCAGGTTCTTAAAGAGGGCTCTGCTTGCAAGTTGCTTCAAGTTAACATTATAAATTCATGTATCCATGTTGTTTTCATTTAGTTTCATGACTGAAGCAATTTTGACCTCATTAATAATGTATCGCTCCTTCCATCTGTACTGCTTACCAAGAGAACTGTAATTACCAGAACCTCAATAGAACCTATGTGTAAAAGTGGATATACCATTTGTACATAGAATCGCTACAGTGTGGAAACAGGCCCATCAAATCCACACCGACCCACCAAAGAGCATCCCATCCAGACCCATCCCCCTTCCCCTGCTCTTATTCTGTAATCCTGCATTTCGCATGGCTAATCCATCTAAATTATGCATCCCTGGATACTATGGACAATTTAGCATGGCCAATCTACCTAAGCTACACCCCATTATCTCTGATACCTTTGGACTGTGGCAGGAAACCTGAGCACATGGCGGAAATCCACACAGACACATGGAGAATGTGCAAAAAACTTTTTCAGAAGATTTGTAGTCACGTTGTGGATGATGTTGTGGGATGAAGTATCCATGTATATTGAGACTGAGAGACACAATCAATTCTCAGTGGTCTCAACACAATACGTCTCAAGGACACAAATTCAACTGGGACAACACATCCATGATAGCACAAGCCAAACAGAGACATGCCAGGGAATTCCTGGAGGCCTGGCATTCCAACCGAAAACTCCATCAACAAACACATTGAACTGGACCCAATATACGAACCACTGAAAAACAGAACCAGAAGTAATATCAACCCCACCCCCCCGCCAAAAACTGAGGTATATAAATAACAAGCAGGACAGAGCGCCGGAGCTTCACTGCAGGCGCACTGACAATGTTACCTAGCAAGGTGATGACCTGAGAATGTGCAAACTCCACACAGTCACCTGAGGCTGGAATCAAACCCAGGTCCCTGGTGTTCTGAAGCAGCAATGTTAACCACTGAGTCACTGTGTCACCCTCAATGGTTGAGATTGCTGTGTGCGTAATTGTCAAGGTGGCTTCTATCTTAAATAATTTTGCAGTTAATTCTTCCAAGCAGCAGTAGGATAAAGCTGTCCAGTCTCTTAGCTGCAGCACACATACAATTATGCAAATGAGGGATGCTTTATTTGCCCAGACCTGGGAATTCATTCACTTCACCGTGGAAACCAGCCAACAACACAACGGAGACCTGCATTTTTACCTCGGTTGCTAGATCCACCATCCCTTCAATGCTGTCACATTAATAGGACAGACTCATGTTCTATGACCACAGGTACAGAATCAAACAAAAATGTCTGCTTTCCCAATTCATTCACCCACTTTCTCTTGCTTGAGGATTCTAAATAGCTCCTCTCAAACTCATCTTAGTCAAAACACGGTATCCTCTCGAAGTATACTCAGACACACAATTAATCTGGGGACAAAACAATTGGAGAATTTAATGCAGAAGTTTCAATTCTAACTATCAACAACATTTAAATATTCATGTAAAATGCAAAGCTGTTAATAAATTTCACAAAGCATTCTGAAAGATATGACTATGTACAAGTGCAAATGTTTAACAGTTTGTACGATTGAATCAAAACAACATATCATAGAGTCATATAGTCAGAGTCATAAGAACCAGGAGCAGTAGGCCATCTGGCCCCTCAAGCCTGCCCCGCCATTTAATAAGATCATGGCTGATCTTTTTGAGACTCAGCTCCACTTACCTGCCCACTCACCATAACCCTTAAACCCTTTACTGTTCAAAAATTTATCTAACCTTGCCTTAAACACATTCAGCGAGGTAGCTTCAACCGCTTCACTGGGCAGGGAATTCCACAGATTCACAACCCTTTGGGTGAAGAAGTTCCTCCTGACCTCAGCCCTACATCTGCTTCCCTTTATTTTGAGGCAATGCCCTCTAGTCCTAATTTCACCTGCTGGCAGAAACAACCTCCTGCCTCCTATCCAGGCTTAGGCCAACAAGTGGCAACTGACATTTGTGCCACACAAATGCCAGGCTATGACCATCACCAATAGGATACAATCTAACCACTGTCCCTTAACATTCAATGGTGTTACCATCACTGAATCCCCCACTATCAACATTCTGGGGGTTATCATTGACCAGAAACTTAACTGGACTCACTACATAAATACAGTGGCTACAAGACCAGGCCAGAAGCTAGGAATACTACGGTGAGTAGCTAACCTCCTGACCCCTCAAAGCCTGTCCACCATCTAGAAGGCACAGTCAGGAGTGTGATGGAATACTGCCCATTTGCCTGGATGGGTGATGCCCCCAACAAGACTCAAGGAGCTTGACACCATCTAGGGCAAAGCAGCCCGCTTGATTGGCACCACATCCACAAACATCCCACTCCCTCCACCACCGACACTCAGTAGCAGCAGTGTGTACCATCTACAAGATGCACTGCAGAAATTCACCAAAGATCCTCGGGGAGCACCTTCCAAACCCATGACCACTTCCATCTAGAAGGACAAGGGCAGCAGATACATGGGAACACCACCCCCTGCAAGTTCCCCTCCAAAGCACTCACCATCCTGACTTGGAAATATATCGCCGTTCCTTCACTGTCACTGGGTCAAAATCCCGGAATTCCCTCCCAAAAGGCATTGTGGATCAACCTACAGCAGGAGGACTGCAGCATTTCAAGAAGGTAGCTCACCACCACCTTCACAAGGGGCACCTAGGGATGGGCAATAAATACAGGGCCCAGGCTGCAATGCCCACATCCCCAGAATGAATTTTTTTAAAAAGTACAAAATCTCCTGTTTAAGACAGAGATTATGAAGATTTTCTTCTTTCAGAGCACGGTTCATCTTTGGAATTCTGTCCCCAGAGAAGAGTGGAGACAAACACATTGAATATATTCAAGGCTGAATTAGATGGATTCTTGATCCAAATGGTACGGAGGGTTTAGGGCGTGCGGGCAAAGGGCTGGGTGACAGCTGAAAAATGTTCACTCAGGCCACGTACAATTTTTCCTTAAGAAATTGGTACAGGCATTCCTTAATTAAGCTGCATTGCTCAAGTGATTGGAAATTGTGTCCCAGTTAATCATCTCCAAGTGCTTCACCACCACTGAGATCAAATTGACTGCTCTCTGGAAACACCACTCTCAACATAGTTTTGGAAGATTCTAGCCAGTGCATTCAGAATTTCATTCACTTGCTTTCCACTGTATTGCCAGATACATCTCATCTTTAAGTTAGCCAGGCTATCTGGTACCTTGTCTATATCAATTTTTAATCAATTCAGTATCTTGACTACCACCTCTTTCATATGACCTGGACAACACCCTTTCCCTTGGTAAAGACAGCTACAAAGTACTACTATTTCAGCCATTTAATGCCTCCTTGTGTCAGTCTCTTGTTGGTCCCTAATTGGCCTTGCTCCTCTCTTGATTATATGCCTTTAGAAAACTTTTAGATTCCCTTTCTATATTAGGTATAAGTTTATTTTCAGATCTTCTGTTTGCCTCTCTGATTTTCTTTGATTGTGAGTTTTCTATAAATAGCCTAGTGGTCAATTGTGTTGGAAAGGTGAATCAATTTCACCTCCACTTTTCACCCCATTCTCAACTTCACCTGGTCCAACTCTGACTCCTCCGTTTCTTTCCTTGACATCTCTGTTTCCATTTCTGGGGATAGGGGGGCCACGAATGGGCGGCACGATGGCTCAGTGGTTAGCACTGGAGCCTCACAGCGCCAGGGACCCGGGTTCAATTCCAGCTTCGGGTAACTGTCTGTGTGGAGTTTGCACATTCTCCCCGTGTCTGCGTGGGTTTCCTCCGGGTGCCCCAGTTTCCTCCCACAGTCCAAAGATGTGCAGGTTAGGTGGATCGGCCATGCTAAATTGCCTGTAGTGTTCAGGGGTGTGTGGGTTATAGGGGGATGGGTCTGGGTGGGATGCTCCAAGGGGCAGTGTGAACCTGTTGGGCCAAAGGTCCTGTTTCCACACTGTAGGGAATCTAATCTAATCTAATCTCTTATAAACCCACTGACACCCACAGTTATCTTGACTATACATCCTCACACCATTCTTCCTATAAAGACTCCATTCCATTCTCCCAGTTCCATCATCTCCATTGTTTCTGTTCCAATGATGCCAGCTTCAACAAGGGGACCTCCAAAATGTCCAACTTCTTCCTCAATCAAGGATTCCCGAGCACCATAGTTGACAGGGCCTTCAGCCGTGTCCAGCCCATCTCCCACACTTTGGTCCTCACCCCCTCTCTTCTCTCCCCCAACAGCGATAGGGTTCCCTTGTCCTTACCTATCATCCCACCGGTATCCACATCCAGAGGATCATTAGCTGCCTTTTCTGCCACCTCCAGCAGGATATTTCCTTCCACTCCCTTGTCGGACTTTTGCAGGAATTGTTCCTTTCAGGGCACCCTGGTCCACTCCTTCTTCATTCCCTACACCCACCCCACAGTCCCGTGGCACCTTCCCCTGCAACTGCAGAAGGTGTAACACCTGCCCGGTTACTTCCTCCCTCCTCAGTGTCTGAGGGCCCAAACGCACCTTCCAGGTGAAACAGCGCTTTACCTGCTCTTGACACAATCTGGCCTGCTGCATTTGTTGCTCACAATGTGGCCTCCTCTACATTGAGGAAACGAAGTGTAGACTGGATGACTTTCACAGAACATCTATGTTCTGTCTGCAAACAAGACCCTGAGCTCCCAGTTGCCTGTCATTTCAACACACTACCTTCTTGCCTAGCCATCATCTCTCTCCCAAGCTTGCTCCAGTGCTCAGCGCAAGCTGGAAGAACACCAACTAGTTTTCTGCTTTGGAAGATGACAGCCTTCTGGACTCAATATCGAGTTTAACAACTTTGGGGCTTGAGCTTCTGCCATGTCCTTGCCCCAGCCCCCACACTCCAGGCCTTTTCATCACATAATCTACACAACCCATTGTTAGCCACTAACAGTCCCCATTAATTCACCCTTCTAGCCTGATCATTATTCACTCCTTTGTCTGTCCAACTGTTCTTCTTTCTCTTTAGGCTCTATCTCCACCTATCATTTAGTCCTTACCCCCTCCCTCGACTCTATCTTCTGGATATGACCTGACAGTTTCCTAGCTGCCATCAGTTCTGCGGAAGGGTTACTGGACCCAAAACATTAAACTCTGATTTCTCTTCACAGATGCTGCCAGCCCTGCTGAGCTTTCCCGGAAATTTCTGTTCTCGTATTGTTTATCCAACATTTGCCAAATACATCCTTTTTCTACTTCTTATTTTCTGTATCCTTGATCATATAAGGTGCTTGGCCTCTGTTTGACCAACCTTTCTCCCTCAAGAAAATATAGCTTGCCTGTGTTACCATAGGACTAGCAGTAGGTTTAATGACCTCAATCAGGTGGGCAAGGTGAGTGAACACATCTGTAGCCATGTCTCACATCTACTACACCATATCTCTCATGCCACTTAATGCAGCATAGCGTGCAACCTGTGATCAGGATCAATGTTCCTTTAATTTCTTTTGGAGTGTATGACCAATGTATTTAAATGCACAATCCATTTGCATTCTTTGGCATGGTAATGCACGTGTCATAATTTGAAGAGGTTGGTTTGTGCTAACCTGTGTGAAGAAATGAAATGGAAATGACACCCTTCTTCCCAGAGCATTAGCTTGGCATCTTAATTACTGGTCCAGTGACTATACCACCATCCTAATTATGCATACGACAGATGTAAAGGACTGATGCAAGTGGAGTCAGAAGAATTTATACTGGAGAGTAAGGAAATGGAAGAGAAACTAAACATGCACTTTGTGGCTGTCTTCACAAGAAACTAGTAAAAACTTCTCAAAAGTCATGAAGAATCCAGGGATTAGTGCAAACGTGGCAAGATATTAATGCTAGGAATGTAAAGTACTAGCTAACTTAATGGGACTTAAAATGGATAACTCTCCTGGACCTGATGATCTACATCCCATTGTGTTAAATTGTGTTTTACCTAACGTCGAGTAGTTTGACCGATTGCATCTGGAACACCCACTTTACATCTACCTTTAAAATAAGAAAAACTTAGTGCCTGGACTACCTTCTTAAGATATTTTGAGGGGTTCTGGCCTGGTCCATAGTAAGACTCATCATCTCAATGTGGTGAATCATTGTGGCTGTAAGAGTATTAGATGCAGTAGCGATGTGGACTGTCTGATTTCTTCCCCATCGCAGTACCTTCCCCGTGCATCTTTTGTGTTTTCAGATCAACAGAGCTGTTAGTTAGCTATCTCCTCCAGACCTAAGTCAAGGGGAAAGAAGAGAGAGATAGTTCTGTGGAAGGGTCGGTGGACCTGAAATATTAACTCTGATTTCTCTCTATGGATACTGCCAGGCCTGCTGAATTTTTCCAGCAATTTCTGGTTTTGTTTCTGATTTCCAGTATCTGAAGTTCTTTTGTTTTGTTTTAAAAGAGAAATAGTGCTTCATCATCCAGGCTGTCAATCAACCTCTGTCACATAACGGACAGGTGCACTTGCTGGCATAGTGTGTATCTTTAAGATTCATGTAGGGTGATGATACTGCCACTTTAAAAGGTTATTTGCCTGGGTTTTTGTTTTGAAGTGAGTTTGTAAAGGCAGAGGTTTTGAACTGGCTATTGGAGCTGGCTTAAGTAAACAATGTGTGAGGCCTTAAATTTTTATTAAAGTAGGAACAATGAAAACAATCTGAAGGGTGTGGCCAGTTCTCACATGTCAGACTTTCTAGTTTTTTTTAGCTGGAGCAGTCAGAAGCTGCTTGGGTCCCAGAAGAGTTGGAGCTTCAGTAAAATGATTCCTAGCTGCTACATTCTCTGAAATTTATCTTGATGTTTTTTTCCCTCCTGGATTGGAAAGCTGCAAGTAAGAATCTGTGATAATAAAGTATGAAGCTGGATGAACACAGCAGGCCAAGCAGCATCTCAGGAGCACAAAAGCTGACGTTTCGGGCCGAGACCCTTCACTTTGATGAAGGGTCTAGGCCCGAAACGTCAGCTTTTGTGCTCCTGAGATGCTGCTTGGCCTGCTGTGTTCATCCAGCTTAACACTTTATTATCTCGGATTCTCCAGCATCTGCATTCCCCATTATCTCTGCTGTAAGAATCTGTGTCTGAATTTACCTTTTTGCTAAGGGGTCTGTTTATGAGCTGTTACTTTATTGGGACAGTTGATTAGTAATAGGTACTGTATCTATTATTCAGTTAAGTTTTCCAACGGCTATGTTATTCTAAATTGCTCTTCCTTTTGTTTGTATTTTAACTATAGTGTTTAAATAAATTGTGTTTTACCTAACGTTGAGTAGTTTGACAATTGCATCTGGAACACCCACTTTACATCTACCTTTAAAATAAGAAAAACTTAGTGCCTGGACTACCTTTTCTTAAAATATTTTGAGGGGCTCTGGTCTGGTCCATAGTAAGAGTCATCATCTCAATGTGGTGAATCATTGTGGTGGGACAAAGAGAACAAAGTTTTGATTTGCCCTGGAGGTTGGTGTTGTACACCAGTTCTGGGGATTCAATGAAGGCCTCATTAGGGTGAACTGCAGGAGAAAGGTGATAGAGTGGAAGTGGCAGAGGTCTGTTTAACTAAAACAAGATCTCACTATGCATTTGATGTGGCACTGGCCAGTTGCAACTGCTGCATGTGGTCTATTTCCACAACAGCCCCTCCCCTCCTTTCCTTCTCCATTGATTTTTAATTTAATTGAAAATTGATGATAGATGTCATAGTCGTCATGACTGAGACAACTTTATAATCCAAGTTTGTTAATTGAATTTAAATTCCACCAGAGCATTAGCTTGGGCGTCTTGATACTGGTCCAGTGACTATACTGCCATCCTAATTATGCAAAGGACTAATGCAAGTGGAGTCAGAAGAATTTATACTGGAGAGTAAGGAAATGGAAGAGAAACTAAATATGTACTTTGTGGATGCCTTCACAAGAAACTACTAAAAACTTGTCAGAAATCGTGAAGAATCCAGGGATTAGTGCAAATGAGGCAAGATATTAATGCTAGAACCATTAATTAGTGGTCATCTTTTTGAATTCTTTAGTCTATGGAGTGGTCCCTGTAGACTGGAACCACTAATGGCCCATCCTTCCTCAGACATTCTGAAACCAGGGTCAAAAAGAGACTTGAGAAGGTGGGCGATGGAAATTAGGAAAATGTTAAGGGATGGAACAAATGGCTTGGGGGGAGGTGTAGGGTAATAGGAAACTCCCTGCTGACATGGATGCACAGTGGAACTAGGACCAAGCTAGCAAGGTTCTAGCAATGGTCTCTGCTACCTAATAATGGGTCGCAAGGTGGCTCAGTGCTGCCTCACTGCACCAGGGACCTAACTTCAATTCCACCCTCGGGTGACTGTCTGTGTGGAGTTTGCACATTCTTCCTGTGTCTACATGGGTTTCCTCTTGGTGCTCTGGTTTCTTCCCACAGTTCAAAGATGTTCAGGCTAGGTAGATTGACGGTAGATCACCCATAGTATCCAGGGATGTGCAGGTTGATTACCCATGGGAAATGTAGGGTTATGGGGATAGGAACATGGGTCTGGGTGGGATGCTGTTCGGCAGGTCGTGTGTAGACTCGATGGGCTGAATGGCCTGCTTCCACACTGTAGGGATTTTATGATTCTAATGTATATAATGTAAATAGCAATGGTTCCTGATCACTAGTATGAAGACAGACTTTCCGATACAATATCAATATCGTAACACACCAATATGCTTTTTAGGTTGCTGTATTGCTTTCAAATGGAGCAGTGATGAATCTCGTGCACTATTGGTGCACAATATCCCTGTATATTCCTGCGTTAACGAGTTCAGTAATTGCGGGGTTGGCCTTTGGACTTTTAAACCTCATGCACTGTAGCATTTTGGTTGCATAGGTTGCATTAATTAGCACTATTTTTCTTACATTTCTGTTAGTTAGATCACAACTGTTACAAATCAATCTCTTAACTATTTTTGTGTTTTTTTTTCCTTTTACATAACTTCTGTTTCTTTTTGAAATGGCACTCTTTGTCACAGAACGTATTCCTATTCTTCATTTCCCATTCTCTTCCTTGCTTCTTCCTTAGTCTGTATCTGAAAAGATGCAGGAGAGTAGCTCCTCTGTTATACCTGACTATTGATGTGCACCAGAGGAGCGAGGCTTATAGTAGCAGTGAGCTGGACCCCTAAATCTAATGGTCGGGATGATTCCATCTTCGAGAACCTTATCTTCAAGATTTTGGGGTCTCAAAAGTCATTCTTGAGCATTACCTGCCTATTGTTAAAGTTATTTCTCACAATAGTTAGAAAGGCAAAGTTTGGGCCTGATTTATTGTTTTGGTCTTTCAATACTTGGCCATCTGACTTTTCAGTGTTTTAAACTGCAAAATCATTTATCAACTCGCCAAATATAAAATGAGAAGTTTTAACATTTTTATATTCTACCTTGTTATATTCACAACTAAATGTTCTTACTGTATAATTAGAACTTTGATCTACATCAAACACATCCCATCATCAACCTAGGAAACTGAAATGTGTAACCAGCTTCAAACCATTATAGAAACTCACAGCAGGACAAGTGACCATAAAAGTCACCATCCAGTCCTTCCAGGCAAAAATGGGAAACATTGTCAACTATCCATCATAGCATCCAGGAAGATAAGAATCCCACCTACTGCAGATGTGGATGTTTATCACAATGACAGGGCAATGTGGCTTTGCCAGAATGATGGGATTCTGAACAGTGCAGAACACAACCACTTGTATACATGTAGCTTTGCAAATCAACAGTAGAGACAGAGGAACTGTAAAAGCTTCCATTTCATAAATGTGCAGTTTTGGATCTTCCTACCAAGATCAAAATTTCAATGACTACTATCTATCCCAGCAGCAGCCATGGTGCCCAATGACCACACCTGGCATTTTTGGCCTTCCCTGAGGAGGCGGCGACTAGTGAGGGACAAGGGCAATCACCTCTGTATGTAACTGACCATCACTCTTGGCCATTGGAAGCATTGCTGATCAGGCAGTCAGTCTTCTCAAAGCATGTTTCTGGTGGAGGAGCTTTGGAGTACATGCCAGAATAGATCTTGAAGGCTTCACTTCATGCCAGTGAGACAGTCAGAGGTTGAGAAGGGGCCTAGGGCAGTAACTTAACAACCTCCTTAGTGGTTTCAGTGATGCTGGATTCCAAAGGCTTTGTTACAGCTGGCAATGAGGTTTGGGATGTCATCTCCTCCATCAGGCTGAGAGTGGATAAATTTGTTGCAGGCCCCTGTTTGTCTGACAAATTTTCTGACACTCTGTGCTGTTGTGGGCCATCTTGTTCTACAAGATAGAGGGCAAAATATTGGTGCGGCACATTTTACCAACCGTAGCAGAATAGCTCAGGCTCCTAAGCCTGAAGGAAGTCACGTGTGAATCAATTTCCACTTTTAATTTGGGTATGATTAGGATCATTTTGCATGTGAGTATGAACTGCTTCATTATCTGAGGAGTCATGAATGATGCTGAAGAGCCTCAGAAAATATGATATATGTTCAAATGAGGCATAGTCTGTTAGTAATTAATAATTTTGATTGATTTTTCTGGTTAATGTTCTACTTCAAGATTAACCTTTATACTTTACCAGTGCAGCTACCACTTATTGAACTTCGCTGTGTAGACAAGTAATAAATGAATTGGCCACAGTGTGAAGCGACAATGGGAGATGAATAAATTTAGACCCACCCCTGACGTGCACACAAGGATAAGGTGGCAATATTTAATAAGGCTTTTAGAGTAAGATGGAGAAAAAATGGATTTTGGTTTGCTCAGGTCTAGGATCAGAATCAGGAAATTTGATTTAAGTTGTATGTGATTACTGAAATATGATCTGGTGAATCCAGGTTTTAATTTCATCATCAGATAAGGAAGTATGAAATGGGGAAAAAGACCCTAGACTCACCAAGGCCCTCTATGCCCCCTAGTGGATGCTACATGGCTAATTTAATCTCTTGAGGGAATATTCCACAGCTTTTCCTTCTGACTTTACCCTCCAGTCATTCCTCTCTTCAGAAGAAAGCAAATAAAGCAAGTAACCCGAATATCAGGCAGCAAAACTAAAAGACTGTGACAAGGAGAAGCATGTTGAAATCTCAGTCCTAACTGGTATTTACATATGGTGTTCTTGGTAGGATTGGCTAGAAATAAGAAAGAGAGGATTCAGTAAATCATGGGAGCACTGTCACCATACGGAGTACAGCACATCAAGAAGAAAATCGCCATTACAGTCTCAGAGAACTAAGAATGGGTAGGAAATGCCAATCTTGTCCACATGTCAGTGTAGCAATAGCTTCAGAAGGGGCTTTGTTGACTCCAGAAAGTGCACCCTCTCGGAGAAATTAAGGATGAGTAGAAAATGTGGTCTTGCCCAAATATTTGATATTTAATATTTGGACTGTTTAGTAGGAACAGGAATAGGACATTTTGCCTCTCAAACCTGTTTGCCATTCACTGAGATTATGGCTGATCTGTGACCTAGCTTCATATACCCACCTTGGCCCATATCCCTTGAAACCTTTGGTTAACAAAAAAAGCTATTAATCTTAGTTTTAAAATTAACTATTGATCTAGGAATGATTGCTGTTTGTGAATGAGAGTTCTAAACTTCTTCCACATTTTCTCTGCAGCAGTGTTTCTTAGTTGTATTCCTCTAGTGTTCTTCACTGCCTAAACATTTTTGACTATACCCTGTTAGCACGGGATTCCCCAGCTTGTGGTTATGAAAACTTTAATCAAATCACCCTTAACCTTCTAAATTCCATAATATGCAACAATAATTTCTTTAATTTTTCTTAGTTGTGTAACCCTTGAAATCCAGGTATCATTTCAGAAAATTGCCACTGCTAAATCTGGAAGTGACCATTGATCGTTACAAAGAGTTGTGTTTATATTTGTGAAGAGCAAATTGACACCAACAAGAATTGCCATGGAGAGAATCAAAAATAAGTAAGAGCATCCATTTATTTATTTCAGTTCAGTTGAAGAGTATTGGTGAAGAAACCTATGGAGAGAATCAGAAAATGAATTGTTAAAATTGCTGATAAATTCAAGGTCAAGTGATGGTAGTTCAGGAATGTTACGCATATAGACTACAATACAGAATATGCTGTTTAAGAAATTCAAGAAATTTTAAAAAGTTGTGTATTTATAATAAGTTCATCATTCTCTGCTGCTATTGTTCTTTTATTCACTTGTGGATGTGGGTGTTGCTGGCTGACCAGCATTTGTTTCCTGTCCCTAGTTGCCCTTGAGAAGGTGGGGGTGAGCTGCCTTCCTGAACCGCTGCGGTCCATGTGCTGTGGGTTGATCTACAATGTTGTTAGCGAGGGAATTCCAGGATTTTGATCCAGCCACAATGAAAGATTTCAAAGTTAGGATGGAGAGTGGCTTGGAGGGTAAAATAACTGCGCAGGGGACGGTATCCTGTCACCAAGTCACCCTTTATTTACTTGTGCACAGGACACTGGTTGTGGCCAGCCAGCTTGGTCCCCTGAACTGAGGAGATTCTAATCTACTGGTTAAATATATTTCCCTGTTAATTTTTTTTTTATTCACATAAGTCCACATGAAGGTACAGCACATGGCAACAGTCACTGTACGCCAGAGCCGATTAGAGAAGTAGAGACATTAACACCGAACACCCCAAATCTTATTATAAAAACTATGTAATACATTATATAGCAACAGACTAAATTGTTACGCAAGTCATTTATTTCTGTCAGAAAAAATAGTGCAAAAATATAAAGATATTGCATAAAAAGAAGTGCAAATGTAACATGTCCCAGAAATAAAAAGTTGAACAGCAAGTGAAAGTCCATATAAAATAACTGCACACAGCAACAGATACTGTGCATCAGAGCACATCACTGAAAAGTAAGATATTAACATAAAGCATTCCACAAGAACACATCACATTGTAGACAATAATACAACACAGTAAAAAATAAACATACCTCCCACAGGGCCAGCTATCGGTCAGCCTACACACAGGCCAGGCTATCAGATGGCTTTCACAGCACACAAAGACCCAGCCTACCCACAAAGGCATAGTACACATATGAAAACATAGTCTAAATGTAAGGACCCAACCCAGACTACCTGCAAAGGCCCAGTGCATTCACAAAGGCACAGTCCACATGTGGAGACACGGTACATACACAAAAGCTCAATGTACACATGAAGGCTCAGTCTGGGGCTCATACACAATAGTTACGTCTAGGACCTATCCACTGAAATAAGGGCACAAAGGCCAGGTCCCATTCCCAAGTCATCCTTCAATTCACCAGATCGTACAATACAGTGGCTGTGGTCAGCCAGTTTGGAGTCAGTCACCTGAATTGAGGAGATTCTACATCTCCTTTTCATTTATTTATTTTTTGTATTGTTTTCCCCATCACCAAGTCACTGTTTATTTACTTTTGCACAGTTACTACTGGCTGTAGCCAGCCAGCTCACAGTCTGCCTTGAGCTGAGGAGATTCTAATTTCCAGGTCATATACATATATATATTTCACACTGGCTGTGGCCAGCCAGCTTGGAGTTAGTTGCCTGGTGAAATTTATTTTCTGGTGATACTCTTATTAAACTGTACAAAAATGCACAACAATTCAGGGCAACAGTCAACAAAGCAAACAAAAATTTACAGGGAAATAGGGACGGTGAAATGAACTGCAAATCCTATCATAACTCGCCATTAGAGAAAACTTTAGACAGATTTAATAAATCTGGATTATAAATCCACACAAACAAACAATAGAAAAGCAATACATGCAACACTGACACCACTGGCAAACGAGCAACTGACCTGCCCCTACTCACCTTCTGACCACCTCAAAACAGCCTGCCCCAACATGCCTTCTGGTTCTTGGTCCATCCCTACACACCTTCCAGCTCCTAGTCCAACCCCTACTCGCTCTCTGACCACCTGTAGGACAGCCCGTCGCTATACCTTCTCAGGACAACAGTTTTCAGAACAATCTACTCACCTTCCAGCTCTCAGTAAGGCCTGCTAGACCCAGAGACATGCAAAACACAGTACATACGAAACAATCTAAACAAAGGTCCGAGTTCACACCAGAAGGTCTGAGTTCACGCACAAAGGTCCAAGTTAATGCCCAAAGGCCGAGTCCATGCCCAAAGGTCCAAGTCCACACGCAAAGCCAGCAAGCACAAATCTCGGAACATACATACACATACCCAGAACATCCCCGAGGCCTGGACCGCTTGCAGAAACACAGCAGGCTCCTGGAGGCCAGGCCCACACCCGAGGATATGGCCCACCCACAGAGGGCCGACCCATCGCAAAGGCCTGGTCCACCCACAGAGGCCTAGCCTATTCACAGAAACACAGTTCACTCACAAAGACACAGCTGACTCATGGAGGCTCAGCCTAGGCACATAAAGGTGAAAACACGTGCAAAATTAAAGTGTAAATACTTTAAACAGTTGTGCAAGGAGCAAGCCTTGCTCCCAAGTCACCTTTGATTCGATTCTAAGAATAACAATACACTGGCTGTAAATCAGCCAAAAACAGTGCCCCACTGAGAATTAAAATCCAGCAGCAACACTGGCTTTGACCCAGCCAGCCTGAAAATCAGTTCTCAAAAAGTGAAAAATAATCCACAGTAATACTGGTTGTAGCCAGCCAGCTTGGACTCAATTGCCTGAACTGAGAAAATTCAAAATCTCCTGATTTTTTGTGAAAAACAGCAGGTGTGCAAATAACTTCATTCACATATCACCACCAGGAAAAAAACCTATGTGACCAAAGAATCAGTATCAAGCAGAACTCTAGGAGCAATGCCTATGTGAGAGAAAAAATGAGGAGGAGGTTAGGGATCAAATCAAAATGGAGCTTGTGGGGGAAACAAAGCACTCCCCACCCCATGGTGCCCAGCTCTCCCGAAAGGCATCCAGAGCTCCAGGGATTGCTGTGTGCTTCTTCTCCAGGGACACCCAGGCGCAGACATAGCCACAGAAGAGGTGCAGGCAGTTGGCCATAAGGACCCCTCCACGACCCACTGCTTGGACCTATTAATGACGAGCTTGGCCAGGCCCAGGAGCAGACCCACCAGGAGATCCTTTGACCAGCCCGCTCCCCCCTCCCACCCAACAACCGTCCACACCAGGTACCCAAAGATCTGTAGCATGGGGCTGAAGTGCAGCCAGAAACACAAAAGGAGGTCTTTGAGATAACCGAAAGGGGAGTGCAAGTGCCCACACCCAATATATACATGGTCCATTGACTTCATAGTGCCGTAAAATAAGCAGATGAACTGGGAGTCCATGAACCACTACAATCTGTGGTTATAGTGTGCTGCGTGCAATACCCTCCACCCCAGATCCTTGAGGGAAAAGGGGAGGGACTCCCATGTAGAGAGCCCTCCACTGGAGACCCTCAACGCACAGTGGCAAATGGGCACACCAAGGTGTTTCAGGGCGGTGGTTGAAGGAGAAGAGGTGGATGGTGTACAGCAGCAGTCTGTACAAAGCCTGCTATTTCAACTTGTTGCATTTAAACATGGGCTGCTTCAGTATCTGAAGATTTGTGAATGGCACTGAATATTATATGATCATCAGTGAGCATCCCCACTTCTGACCTAATGAAGGAGAGAAGGTCACTGATGAATCAGCTGAAGATGGTTAGGCCGAGGACACTACCCTGAGGAACTCCTACAGAGATCATTGGCTTGGATCAATCACGACCATCTTCCTGTGGACCAGGTGTGACTCCGGTCAAATGTGGTCTTAATGCCAAAGGCAGTGCCTCTCACCTCACGCCTGGAATTTAGCTTGTTTGACTATTTTTGAAAGAAGGCTGTCAGGTGCTGAGTGGCCCTGGCAGAATCCAGGTTTCAGTGTAGAGATTTTGTTAAACAAGTGCTGCCTGATAACATTGTCAATGACCCCTTGTATAATTTTCCTGATAAAGAAACAAACAAAGAAACAAAGAAACCTACGGCACAGGAACAGGCCCTTCGGCCCTCCAAGCCTGCGCCGATCAAGATCCACTGTCTAATGTTCAAGAGTATACTGATGGGGCAGTATATGTATGGATTGGATTTGTCCTTTTTGTGAACATACATGAGCAGTTTTTCACATTGTTGGGTCGGCATCAGTGCTGGAGCTGTAATGGAACAGCTTGGTTAGGGAGTAGCTAATTCTTTTAGTTGTTCATGGAATGTGAGTGATACTGGCGAGACAGCATTATTTGCCTATTCCTAATCACCCTTAGAAAGGTAATGGTGCATTGCCTTCTTGTGCCGCTGCAGTAGATTGATACAGCTGAGTGCCATGCCAGGCCATGTCAGGGTCAATCACAATGCAATGGGTTTGGAATCATCTTAGCAGATTTCCTTTGAAGGACATTAGTGAACCAGATGGGTTCACTAATAGATTCTTAATTCCAGATGTATTTTTTAATTTAATTTGTCATGGCAGGATTCAAACCTGGGTCCCCAGGGCATTACCTGAGTTTCTGGACTGATAGTCGAGTAATAATACCACTAGGCCATAAGACCATAAGACATATGAATGGAAGTAAGGCCATTTGGCCCATCACGTCCACTCCGCCATTTAAATCATGGCTAATGGGCATTTCAAATCCGCTTCCCTGCACTCTCCCCGTAGCCCTTGATTCCTTTTGAGATCAAGAATTTGTCGCTCTCTGCCTTGAAGGCATCCAACGACCCGGCCTCCACTGCACTCTGCGGCAATGAATGCCACGAGCCGACCACTCTCTGGCTGAAGAGATGTCGTCTCATTTCAGTTTTAAATTTACCCCCTCGAATTTTAAGGCTGTGCCCACGGATCCTAGTGTCCCCGCCTAACGGAAACAACTTCCTAACGTCCACCCCTTCTAAACCATACATTATCTTGTAAGTTTCTATTAGATCTCCCCTCAACCTTCTAAACTGTAATGAGTACAATCCCAGGATCCTTAGCTGTTCATCATACGTTAAACCTACCATTCCAGGGATCATCCGTGTGAATCTCCGCTGGACACGCTCCAGGGCTAGTATGTCCTTCCTGAGGTGTGGGGCCCAAAATTGGACACAGTATTCTAAATGGGGCCTAACTAGAGCCTTATAAAGCCTCAGAAGCACATCGCTGCTTTTATATTCCGACCCTCTTGAGATAAACGACAACATTACATTCGCTTTCTTAATTACGGACTCTATCTGCAAGTTAACCTTTAGAGAATCCTGGACCAACACTCCCAAATCCCTTTGCACTTCTGATTTGCGAATTTTCTCACCGTTTAGAAAATAGTCCATGCCTGTATTCTTTTATCCAAAGTGCAAAACCTCACATTTACTCACATTGAATTTCATCAGCCATTTCCTGGACCACTCTCCTAAACAGTCTAAATCTTTCTGCAGCTTCCCCACCTCCTCAGTACTACCTGCCTGTCCACCTATCTTCGTATCATCGGAAAACTTCGCCAGAATGCCCCCAGTCCCTTCATCCAGATCATTAATATATAAGGTGAACAGCTGTGGCCCCAACACTGAACCCTGCGGGACACCACTTGTCACCGGTTGCCATTCCGAAAAAGAGCCTTTTATCCCAACTCTCTGCCTTCTGTCAGATAGCCAATCCTCAATCCAAGCCAGTAGCTCACCTCGAACACCATGGGCCCTCACCTTGCTCAGCAGCCTCCCGTGAGGCACTGTATCAAAGGCCTTTTGGAAGTCTAGATAGATAACATCCACTGGGTTTTTCCCTGGTCTAACATACTTGTTACCTCTTCAAAGAATTCTAACAGGTTTGTCAGGCACGACCTCCCCTGACTAAATCCATGCTGACTTGTTTTAATCTGACCCTGTACTTCCAGGAATTTAGAAATCTCATCCTTGACAACGGATTCTAGAATTTTACCAACTACTGAGGTTAGGCTAATCGGTCTATAATTTTCCATCTTTTGCCTTGATCCTTTCTTACACAAGAGAGTTACAACAGCAATTTTTCAATCATCTGGGACTTAACCTGACTCCAGTGACTTTTGAAAGATCACGACCAAAGCCTCCGCTATTTCCTCAGCCACCTCCCTCAGAACTCTAGGATGTAGCCCATTGGGGCCAGGACATTTATCAATTTTTAGACCCTTTAGGTTTTCTAGCACTTTCTCTTTTGAAATGCCTACCGTACTCAACTCTGCCCCCTGGCTGTCCCTAATTGTTGGCATACTACTCATGTATTCCATAGTGAAGACTGACGCAAAGTACTTATTAAGTTTTTCAGCTATTTTCTTATCTCCCATTACTAGCCTTCCAGCATCAATTTGGAACGGCCCAATGTCGACTTTTGCCTCTCGTTTGTTTCTTATGTATTGAAAGAAGCTTTTACTATCATTTCTAATATTACTAGCTAGCCTACTTGATCCTATATTTGATCCTCTCCTTCCTTATTGCTCTCTTTGTTATCCTCTGTTTGTTTTTGTAGCCTTCCCAATCTTCTGATTTCCCAGTGCTCTTGGCCACTTTATAGGCTGTCTCTTTTCCTTTGATATATTTCCTGACTTCCTTTGTCAGCCATGGCTGTCTAATCCCACCCCGGATAATCTTTCTTTACTTTGGGATGAAGCTCTGTACTGTGTCCTCAATTACACCTATAAACTCCTGCCATTGTTGCTCTACTGTCCTCCCCGCTAGTCTCTGCTTCCTGTCGATTTTTGTCAATTCCTCTCTCATGCCCCTGTAATTACCTTTATTTAACTGTAACACCATTACATCCGATTTTGCCTTCTCTCTTTCAAACTGCAGACTGAGCTCTACCATATTATGATCGCTGCCCCCAGATGAATGGAAAATTGCTGTTGTAACTCTCTTGTGTAAGAAAGGATCAAGGCAAAAGATGGAAAATTATAGGCCGATTAGCCTAACCTCGGTAGTTGGTAAAATCCTGTTCCCTTACTTTAAGGTCTTTTATAAATTCTGGCTCATTACATAGCACTAAGTCCAGAATAGCCTGCTCCCTTGTGGGCTCCATTACAAGCTGTTCCAAAAAGCCGTCCTGCAAACATTCCATGAATTCTGTGATAATGGGAACTGCAGATGCTGGAGAATCCAAGAGAACAAAGTGTGGAGCTGGATGAACACAGCAGGCCAAGCAGCATCTCAGAAGCACAAAAGCTGACATTTCGGGCCTGGACCCTTCATCAGAGAGGGGGATGGGGAGAGGCAGCTGGAATAAATAGGGAGAGAGGGGGAGGTGAACCGAAGATGGAGAGAAAACAAGATAGGTAGAGAGGAGAGTATAGGTGAGGAGATAGGGAAGGGATAGGTCAGTCCAGGGAAGATGGACAGGTCAAGGAGGCGGGATGAGGTGGTAGGTAGGAAATGGAGGTGCGGCTTGAGGTGGGAGGAAGGGATGGGTGAGAGGAAAAACAGGTTAGGGAGGCGGAGACAGGCTGGGCTGGTTTTGGGATGCAATGGGGGAAGGGGAGATTTTGAAGCTGGTGAAGTCCACGTTGATACCTTTGGGCTGCAGGGTTCCCAAGCGGAATATGAGTTGCTGTTCCTGCAACCTCCGGGTGGCATCATTGTGGCACTGCAGGAGGCCCATGATGGACATGTCGTCTGAGGAATGGGAGGGGGAGTTGAAATGGTTCGCGACTGGGTGGTGTAGTTGTTTGTTGCGAACCGAGCGGAGGTGTTCTGCAAAGCAGTCCCCAAGCCTCCGCTTGGTTTCCCCAATGTAGAGGAAGCCACACCGGGTGCAATGGATACAATATACCACATTGGCAAATGTGCCGGTGAACATCTGCTTGATATGGAAGGTCATCTTGGGCCCTGGGATGGGGGTGAGGGAGGAGGTGTGGTGGCAAGTGTAGCACTTCCTGCGGTTGCAGGGGAAGGTGCCGGGTGTGGTGGGGTTGGAGGAGAGTGTGGAGCGGACAAGGGAGTCGCGGAGAGAGTGATCTCTCCGGAAGGCAGACAAGGGTGGGGATGGAAAAATAGCTTTTATCCTTCTGAAAGTGGCTAGAAACAGGCCCAATGTTATCTCATCTAGCACCTGTGCTGCACATGCCTCGTGGCAGATATCATTGAACAAAGATCAGGAGTGGGAGTACTGTGAGCAGTTTTGGTCCCCTTATCTAAGAAAAGACATTATTTCCTTGGAGACAGTTCAGAGAAGACTCATTAGGATTATCCCTGGTATGGAAGGATTGTCTCAAGATCAAAGGTTGAAACAGGTTGGGACTCTACTGTTTGGAGTTTAGGAGAATGAGAGATAATCTTAATGAAGCATATAGGATTCTGAAGTGGCTTGACAGGGTAAATGCTGAGACGATCTTTCCCCTCATGGAAAATTCTGGAACCAGAGGGTGCAGTTTCAGAATAAACAGGCACCTATTTAAGTGATAATGGGAACTGCAGATGCTGGAGAATCCAAGATAACAAAGTGTGAAGCTGGATGAACACAACAGGCCAAGCAGCATCTCAGGAGCACAAAGGCTGATGTTTCGGGCCTAGACCCTTCATCAGAGAGGCACAAAGGCTGACGTTTCGGGCCTAGACCCTTCATCAGAGGCACCAATTTAAGATGAGATGAGGAGTAATTTCTTCTCTCAGAGGGTTGTGCATCTTTGGAGCTCCTTGCCGCAGAGAGCTGTTGAGCTAGAGTCCTTGTGTATATTTAAGTCTGAGATAGATTCTTGATCAGCAGGGGAATTGAGGGTTATGGGGAAAACAGAGAAGATTGGATGTGAGGAATGTCAGATCAGTGAAGATACTACTAAATGGTGGAGCAGACTTGAGGGGCTGAATGGAGTACTTCTGTTCATATTTCTTATGGTCTGACTGGATGCCTCTATCACTATTACAACCCCCCCACCAGTAGTCCCACTGGATACACCCCTCACTGCTGGTCACCTCCTTGTTGTTCCACTGGATAGTCCCCTCGCTGCTGTTCATGTTTCCTCTGTCCCCACCTTCCCACCCCATTTATCTGCCCAGCTTGATGTTCCACTGGCCATCCTTGCTGCTTTACTGACCATTGTCCCACTGGCTATCTCATTGGATGCTCCCTCTTGCTTCTCTTCTTGCAAGCATTCCCTTCACTACTGACTCTTTGCCACTTCAGTGAGGGAGTGAGGCAATGTGTGAAAGTAGTATATGGGGAATCAAGAGCTCCTTCTTGGTAAATGGTTTCCTGCTTCCCTTCAGTGACATTAGACTCTGCTGTAGAATCAAATGTGAAACCATTGCACAAGCCCTGTGTCACTGCTCACAGTGAAAGGGACTGTAGCTGTGAGGGGCCCCGTGTAGCTTTCAGTGGAACCAACTCAGCCGTCAGCAAACAGAGACAGAACTCGGTTCTTGCACTGTAACTAGCATAGACCAGAACAAAAAGTACCTTGTTGATATTGAGGAGAGTCCAAAAAATGATGCAAGATTCTTCCAGAGATTGTAGAAGAAGTAAGTAAAAAGCAACAGATTCTGGACAGAGATAGTAGGAACTGCAGATTCTGAACAGAAATTATTTTTTCTCCAATGTGGGTGTAACTTTACTTACTAGGATAGATTGAAGAAGTTGGGATGTTCTCGGAGAGAAAGCTGAGAGGAGAGTTGATAGAAGTTTCCAAAATCATGAGTGGGCTGAATAGAGTAGATAGAGAGAGGCTCTTCCCACTTGTGAAAGGGACAAGAATGAGCTGGTGCATGTTTAAGATGATGTGAAAAAGAAGCAAGAGTGTGTGAGAAAACAAGGTTTCGCACAGGGAATAGAGTCCAGAGTGGGCTGCCTGGAAATATGTGGGAGGTAGGTCCAATTGAACCATTCAAGAGGGGCATTGGATAGTCATTTGGATAGAAATAGTGTTCGGAGACATGGGGAAATGGCAGGAGATTGACTCTGATTGTGATGAGCCGAATAGCCTTCTGCCACACCATAACAATTCTGTGATTTAGTCCAGTGTAGAAATGATGTCCAATGAAGTCCAGGAGTTTGAAACCAGCTTTGAGAGAACATTTACTGCCTGGGATTTCCAGATCTTTAATTGAGCTAACAAGCTAAGTTCAGGGCTGAGCTTTGAACCATCAGACAGTTGGCTATTTAATCTGAGATAGTAGGAATTGCAGATGCTGGAGAATCTGAGATAACAAGGGAGGACGAGTTCAGCTAAGTGGATGAAGGTGTCAGTGGAGGGGGACTGGTTGGGCTTCTTTCTGAAGAAGGGTCTAGGTCTGAAACGTCAGCTTTCCTGCTCCTCTGATGCTGCTTGGCCTGCTGTGTTCATCCAGCTCTATACCTTGTTATCTTTGGCTATTTAAACTAGCAGTTAAATTGATGTTTGGGTGAAAATGCACCCACAGCAAAATCAGGAACTTAATTAAAGAACTGAGAATCCAGATGGGAGAATGAGCAAAGGTTGGCAGCCGATGACTATGGATAGAAGGGTATAGTCAGGACCTCTCTAGGAACTGTGACTGTATCTTGCTGGTAACAAGCATAATACCTCATTGCTCCGCCCACTGTTCAAACAGTGGCATTTGCTCAACTCCATTATTGCACATGCAGGAATTTGCAGAATTATTGGCATCACTCCCCATGCCATGATATATGTAACTGTAGAACCAGTCATTGCTTTATCCTTTCTACAATTCCATCAGCCTAGCCCTAAATAGAAGAGTCAACAGGAGCAATGCAACATGAAAATTAATGTCCCAGGTCTCAAAGATACCACCAAGGTGGCCGTTTTCAGGTAGTGCCTCATTGACAAAATAGAAACATGGAAGACAGGAGCAGTAGGAGGCCATTTGGTCCATCGAGCCTGCTCTGCCATACATCACGTTCATGGCTGATTGTCCATCTCAATAGCCTAATCCTGCTTTCTCCCCATAACCTTTAATCCCATTCGCTCCAAGTGTTATATCTAGCCAACTCTTGAATACATTGAATATTTTGGCATCAACTACTTCCTCTGGTAATAAATTTCACAGGCTCACCACCCTTTGGGTGAAGGGGTGTCTCCTCATCTCTGTCCCAATGGTCTACCCCGAATCGTCAGACAGTGACCCCCGGTTCTGGATACACCCACCATCGGGAACATCCTTCCTGCATCTACCCTGTCCAATCCTGTTAGAATTTTATAAACCTCTATGAGATCCATCCCAACCTGGTCAATCTCCCCTCATACGTCAGATTTGCCGTCCCCGGAATCAGCCTGGTAAACCTTCGCTGGACTCTCTTGAGACCAAGAGCATCCTTCCTCAGAAAAGGTGACCGAAACTGCACAAGATATTCTAGGTGTGGCCTCACCAACGCCCTGTATAATTACAAAAAAAAATCCCTGCTCTCTCATAATGAAGGCCAACATACCATTTGCCTCTCAATCCAGCCACCAGGAGCCATAGTATGCTAGCCTAGCTGGTTGACCCTAAAGTTTATCATAACAAGCACTTCCAAAGAGTTTCTTGGCTTTTGGCAGCACCATAACTGGCTTAATGAAGAAGACTAAGAGATACAAAGCGTATAGTGTTCATTGACTGGAAACTTTGTTATGGTTCAAGAGAAAAGCAGCAGTACATATAAAGCCCATAACGTAAAGAAAAAATGTTGGCTGGAATGAGCATGAAAGATGCTCAGCAACTTACAGACACTAATAAGGTGTGGGTTTTCTTCAGCGCTGTCAAGACACTCTATGGCCTAAGCATTTAAGGGCCCACTTTGCTGAGAACCAACCATGGGGGGGAACTCATCAAGGTCAAACAAAGTCAGTGCTCACTGGAGAGAATACTTTGAAGAACTTCTCAACTGAGCCTCTGTTCTCGACTCAAACATTCTCAATTCTATTCTTTAAAACTCTGTCCAGCTCAATCTTGGCATTGCTCCAGTCCAGAGTGAAGTTGAATAAATCATTTGAGGTCTGAAAAACAACAAAATTCCTGAAACAGATGGAATCACCACTGAAACTCTGTAACATGTTGGAGATGCGCTCCTAACATTGTTGAACAACTTTATTCCTCATCTTGGAAAAAGAACACATGTGGGTATCTTGGAGACTCTGTAACCATGATTATGTTCAAGAAGCAAATAAAAGTCTAGTTGTGGTAACTACAGAGGAGTATCCATGCCATCTACCTCAGGCAACACATCCCTGCAAAGATTCTCCTCATTCACTCCTTTCCAGTGGCTAAAGTCCTCCTTCCACAGTCACTGTGATATTTGCCCATCAAAAGGCATCCACAGACATGTTTTCACTGTGCAGCTAAATGCATGAAGTTGCACGAACCACTTATTAGGCCACTTTCAACCTTAAGAAAAACTATCAAACAATCTCAGAAATATTCCAGTGCAGAAGCAAGCCATTTGGCCCATCATGTCTATACTAGCTCTCCAAATAAGCATCATGATTTTGTCATTCTCCTGTTTTTTCTTACAATTCTATTCAAATAATTGTCTAATGCCTCTTGAATACCATGCCTCCTTGAATACCTCATTTGAACCTGCCTTCATCACACTTCCATGCAGTAAATTCCACACCTGAGCCTCTGTTCTGTGAAATGTATTTTCTCTCACCATATTCACTACTTGTGCAAATCGTTTTGAATCTGTGCCTTCTTGATCCTTTACAGGCAGGAACAATTTGTCCCTGCCTGCTCTCCCCAGAGGATTCATCAGTCATGAAGATGTATGCTGTCAGAAATTTGTCACCATACCTTGCCTACACCACGATGACATGCAACCTTGATCGTGAACAATAGAATCACTAGAGGCCATATTTCAGTAAAAACTGGGGTTAGACAAGGCTATGTTATTGTACCGACCACCTCCTCCCTTTTCTTTGTTACAACTCACCACGAACAAATTATGTAAAATGATGGAGATAACTCAGAGAATAGGTGGTAAACTTATTCCACCTTCAATCCAAAGCCAAACCCTGTCCAACCTCAGTCAGTGAACTTTGGGATGCAGGTGACATTCACATGGAAGCTAAGGAAGGGTCACCAGACCCAAACTGTTAACTCTGATTTTTTTCTTCACAGATGCTGCCAGACCTGCTGAGCTTTTCTGGCAACTTTGTTTTTGTTACTGATTTACAGCATCTGCAGTTCTTTCGGTTTTCACATGGAAGCTGACCTGTTGGTCATTGTGGCTTATTCAAAGTGTATGAGAAAATGGCCTTTCACTGAACAGCTAGAACACCAAGAACCTCTTCCAATCAGCTCCCACACCAAAACATTCTCACCCCACCTTCAATTAAGATCAATGGTGAAGATAGACATAGATGCCAAAATTTATCATCACCTTTAATGTTCCAGCTCAGATTTCAGCTGACAGAGGAAGAGAACTAGGACTGCAAATCCTAAACTAAGATCATGGTTTATCAGGCAGCAGTGATCCCTATGCTTCTAAATGGACAACTGATAGCAGGCACTTCCAAAGCAATGGAGAAGTACCACCAGCAGGTTTGATTGTTTCTCATTGGTGATCATTATTCCCTGGAATTTGTGTGGGACAAGTGTTACTTGCGACTTGTCAGCCCAAGCCTGGATATTGCCCAGATCTTGTTGCATTGGAACACGGACTGCTACAGTATCTGAGGAGTTGCGAATGGTGCTGAATATTGTGCAATCATTGGTGAATATCCCCACTTCTGACCTTATGATTGAGGGAATGTCATTGATAAAGCAGCTAAAGATGGTTGGGCCTAGGACACTACCCTGAGGAACTCCTGCAGAGAGGCCCTGGAGCTGAGATGACTGACCTACAACAACCGTGACCATTTTCCTATGTGTTAGCTATGCTTCAACGAGTAGAGAGTTTGCCCCTCCAACATCCATTGATTTCATGGAACAAGGAACATAGAACATAGAACAGTACAGCACGGTACAAGCCCTTTGGCCCATGATGTTGTGCTGAACTTTTACCAGAATCTTAAGGTCTATCTAACCTCCACCCCTACCTTATACTATCATCCATATGCCTATCTAATAGTCGCCTAAATGCCCCTAATAAGACCGGCTCCACTACCCTCTCTGGCAATGCATTCCACGCCCCTACCACTCTCTGAGTAAAGGACCTACCTCTGATGTCTCCCCTACATCTACCGCCGCTCACTTTAAAACTATTTCCCCTTGTAATAGCTACCTCCATCCTAGGAAATAGTTGCTGGCTGTCCACTCTATCTATACTTCTGATCATTTTGTACACCTCTGTCAAGTCACCTCTTATCCTTCGTCTTGCTAGGGCTCCTTGAGTCTAATGCATCCTTGATATCAAGGACTGTCCCTCCCACCTTATTTCTCAAATGACTTATCCTAAAAGCTTTCCTGCTACTGAGGTTAAATTGACTGACCTCCTGGAATTATCCTTGCATTTTCTTTTTGAGCGAGGATGCAACCTTTCCAATACTTTAGCCCTATAGCATTATCTACTTATCTCAGGGCTGATAACATTATGGGTAATGCTTCACAATTTCCTCCCTTATTTCCTTAATATCCTTCAACATGCCCCATCCAGCCCTGGTGATTTATCAAACTGAAGCACTGCCAACCTTTCTAAACTCTTTATCAATCTTTAGCCCATCCAGTATTTTGACTATCTCCTGCTTCACAATGACTTGGGCAACATCAAGCAAGAAACATACATTATCTTAGTCATGTCATAAGAGCAGATAGTAGGCAGAGACTATTAATGAATCACAGAATTGGATCCAGAATAGGCTTAGGGGACAGAGGGTAGTGGTAGAAGGCTGTTTGTGCAACTGGAGGCTAGTGTCCAGTGGTGCACCACAGGGAACAGTGCTGAGTCCCTTATTCTTCAATTTGGGGAATGACAAGTAGGTTTATGGACAATATGAAAATTGGCCACATGGTTGGCAATGAGAAAGAAGGTATTAGGTTGTAGGAGGATATAGATGGGTTGGTTAGGTGGGTAAATCAGTCGCAGATAGCATTGAACCCTGGAAAGTGTGAGATGATACATTTTGGAAGAAGTAACAAGACAAGGGAGTATTCAATGAATGATAGGATGCTAGTAAGCTCCAAGGAACAGAGGGATCTTGTATCAGAGATAATGGGAACTGCAGAACTGCCTAGCCGAACTCGTCCTCACCCTCAACAACTTCTCTTTTGATTCCTCCCACTTCCTACAGACAAAGGGGGTGGCCATGGGCACCCGCATGGGCCCCAGCTATGCCTGCCTCTTTGTAGGTTACGTGGAACAGTCCCTCTTCCGCACCTACACAGGCCCCAAACCCCACCTCTACCTCTGTTACATTGATGACTGTATTGGCGCCGCCTGTTGCTCCCCAGAGGAGCTTGAACAGTTCATCCACTTCACCAACACCTTCCACCCCAACATTCAGTTCACCTGGGCCATCTCCAGCACATCCCTCACCTTCCTGGACCTCTCAGTCTCCATCTCAGGTAACCAGCTAGAAACTGATGTCCATTTCAAGCCCACTGACTCCCACAGCTACCTAGAATACACCTCCTCCCACCCACCCTCCTGCAAAAATTCCATCCCCTATTCCCAATTCCTCCGCCTCCGCCGCATCTGCTCCCAAGATGAGGCATTCCACTCCCGCACATCCCAGATGTCCAAGTTCTTCAAGAACCGCAACTTTCCCCCCATAGTGGTCGAGAACGCCCTTGACCATGTCTCCCGCATTTCCCGCAACACATCCCTCACACCCCGCCCCCGCCACAACCGCCCAAAGAGGATCCCCCTCGTTCTCATACACCACCCCACCAACCTCCGGATACAACACATCATCCTCCGACACTTCTGCCATCTACAATCCGACCCCACCACCCAGGACATTTTTCCATCCCCATTGTCTGCTTCCCGGAGAGACCACTCTCTCCGTGACTCCCTTGTTCGCTCCACACTGCCCTCCAACCCCACCACACCCGGCACCTTCCCCTGCAACCGCAGGAAATGCTACACTTGTCCCCACACCACCTCCCTCACCCCTATCCCAGGCCCCAAGATGACTTTCCATATTAAGCAGAGGTTCACCTGCACATCCGCCAATGTGGTATACTGTATCCATTGTACCCAGTGTGGCTTCCTCTACATTGGGGAAACCAAGCGGAGGCTTGGGGTCCGCTTTGCAGAACACCTCCGCTCGGTTTGCAATAAACAACTGCACCTCCCAGTCGCAAACCATTTCCACTCCCCCTCCCATTCTTTAGATGACATGTCCGTCATGGGCCTCCTTCAGTGCCACAATTATGCCACCCGAAGGTTGCAGGAACAGCAACTCATATTCCGCTTGGGAACCCTGCAGCCCAATGGTATCAATGTGGACTTCACCAGCTTCAAAATCTCCCCTTCCCCCACCGCATCCCAAAACCAGCCCAGTTCGTCCCCTCCTCCCACTACACCACACAACCAGCCCAGCTCTTCCCCTCCACCCACTGCATCCCAAAACCAGTCCAACCTGTCTCTGCTTCCCTAACCTGTTCTTCCTCTCACCCAGCCCTTCCTCCCACCCCAAGCCGCACCTCCATCTCCTACCTACTAACCTCATCTCACCTCCTTGACCTGTCCATCTTCCCTGGACTGACCTATCCCTTCCCTACCTCCCCACCTATACTCTCCTCTCCACCTATCTTCTTTTCTCTCAATCTTCGGTCCACCTCCCCCTCGCTCCCTATTTATTCCAGAACCCTCACCCCATCCCCCTCTCTGATGAAGGGTCTAGGCCCGAAACGTCAGCTTTTGTGCTCCTGAGGTGCTGCTGGGCTTGCTGTGTTCATCCAGCCTCACATTTTATTATTACAGAGGGATCTTGTCCACAGATCCCTGAAGGTGGCAGGGCTGGTTAATGCAAGAGTTAAGAGGGCATATGGGACACATACTTTTATTAGTCATGGCATAGATTGTAAGATCAGGGAGGTTATGTTGGAGCTGTACAGGACTTTGGTTAAGCCATAGCTAGAATACTGTCTGCAGTTCTGGTCACCATGCTATTAGAAGGATTGCACTAGACGGGGTGGAGGGGAATTTCACAGGATATTGCCTGGGATGGAGCACTTTAGCTACGAAGAGTGACTGGGTAATCTCAGGTTGTTTTCTTTGAAGCAGAGAAGGCTGAGACGGGACCTGATAGAGGTGTATAAGATTATGAGGAGCATGGACAGGATGGATAGAAAGCAGCTGCTTCCCTTAGTTGAAGGGTCAATAACAAAGGGGCATAAATTTAAAGTGAAGGGCAGGAGGTTTAGAGGAGTTTTGAGGAAAATTGTTTTTACTCAGAGTGTTGTGGGTATCTGGAAGGCACTGCCTGGTAGGGTAGTTGAGGTGGGTAGCCTCACAGCTTTTAAAAATTACTTGGATGAACAGTTGAAATGTAATAAGAGTCCAGGCTAATAAGCCTAGTTTTGGAACCTGGATGTAGTGGAGCTTTGGTTGTGCAGACCAGATGGGTCTTTTCCATACTGTTTGATTCTATGAAATCTTTAGGCATAGAAGGAGGCCAATTGGCCCATCATATCAGCACCAGCAAGAAGGAAGCTTTGGCAGAAAATGTAGGAGACGGAAGCAGGGGGTAAGACTTGGCTGAGGAAATAATGAACTGGAAGAAATAATTTCCCTTCAACTTTATTCCTGTTTATGTTTTTTATTGTAGATGGCCTACAGAATATAGCCAGTGATGCAATGATTCCTTAACTGATTTTCAACTCCAATCAAATCAATCATGTTTAACACATGAGGTCATCACTGCTGCATCCTCCAATTTTCCCTGTCTTTCTTGGACACCCTGTATCCAGGCATATGAAGGGCCCAGATCTTATTGAGCTAATTATATTTACTCCCACAAGATCTTAATTCCAGGTTAACAGTTTTAACCCAGGTACAATCTAATGGCTTTATCCTGGATTCACTTTATCCTAGCCCTCACTCACTGTGTTATCCCAGCTCCCAGTCAGTGTCTTGTAGCTCCTGATCACTGTGTTTTCTCAGCTCCCGATCACTGCATTATCCCAGCCCCCACTTACTGCATTACCCCAGCTCCCACTCACTGTGTTATCCCAGCTCTCACTCACTGCGTTATCCTAGCTCCCAGTCACTGTGTTATCCCAGCTCTCACTCACTGCGTTATCCTAGCTCCCAGTCACTGTGTTATCCCAGGTCCCACTTACTGCATTATCCCAGCCCCCACTTACTGCATTATCCCAGCTCTCACTCACTGCATTATCCCAGCTCCCACTCACTGTGTTATCCCAGCTCTCACTCACTGCGTTATCCTAGCTCCCAGTCACTGTGTTATCCCAGCTCTCACTCACTGCGTTATCCTAGCTCCCAGTCACTGTGTTATCCCAGGTCCCACTTACTGCATTATCCCAGCCCCCACTTACTGCATTATCCCAGCTCTCACTCACTGCATTATCCCAGCTCCCACTCACTGTGTTATCCCAGATCTCACTTACTGCATTATCCGAGGCCCCACTTACTGCATTACCCCAGCTCCCACTCACTGTGTTATCCCAGCTCCCACTCACTGTGTTATCCCAGCTGCTACTCTCACTGTACTATCCCTTCTCCCACTCATTCTGTTATCCCAGCTCCCAGTCACTGTGTTATCGCAGCTCCCATTTACTGCGTTGTCCCAGGTTCACTCTCGCTGCATTATCCCAGCACCGACGCTCACTGCGTTATTCCAGCTCCCAGTCTCACTGTGTTGTCCCATTCCCACTGTCACTGCATTATCCCATCTCCCACTCACTGCATTATCCCGGGTTCTCTCTCACTGCGTTATCCCAGCTCCCACTCACTTGGTTATCCCAGCTCCCAGTCACTCCATTATTTCAGCTCCCGATTGCTGCAATATCCTGGGTTCACTGTCACCACATTATCCCAGCTGTGTTATTCCAGAGCCCACTTGCTGCATTATCCTAGCTCCCCCTCACTGCTTAATCCCAACACCAATTTGCTGCGTTATCCTAGCTCCCATTCTCACTGCATTACCCCAGCTACCATTTTCATTGCGGCATCACAGCTCATTCTCACTGCTCCCACACTCATTGTGTTATTCCATCTCCCACACAATGTGTTATCCTGAGTTCACTCTCACTGTGTTATCCTGGCTCCCATTTACTGTGTTATCCCGGGTTCACTCTCACTGCAATGTCCCAGCTCCCGCTTACTGCGTCATGCCAGCTCCCACCTTCACTGCATTATTCCAGCTCCAAACCTCACTGCATTGTCCCAGCTACAACTCTCACCGTGCTATCCCAACTCCCACTCTCACTGTATTATTCCAGCTCTCACTCATTCTGTAATTCCAGCTCCCAGTCACCGCATTATTGCAGTTCCTGATCACTGCGTTATCCCAACTCCTGATCACTGCGTTATTTCAACTCCTATTCACTGTGATATCCTGAGTTCTCTGGCACCATATTACCCCAGCTCCCATTCACTGCATAATCTCAGTTTCCACTTACTGCATTATTCCAGCCGCCACCTACTATGTTATCGAAGCTCCCACTCATTGCATTATCCAAGTTTCAATCTCATTGCGTTATCCCAGTTCTCACTTTTCGAGTATTATTAGAGCTCACTCTCACTGCATTATCCCAGCTCCCACTCTCACTGATTATCCCAGATTTCACTCTCACTGCATTGTCCCAACACCCACTCATTATGTTATCCCAGCACACTCTCATTGCATTATCCCAGCTCCCAGTCAATGTGTTATCATAGTTCCCGATTACTGTGCTATCCTAGCTCCCAATCACTGCATTATCTCAGGTTCACTCTCACTGTGTCCTCCCAGCACCCACTCACTACCTGATCCCACCTGCCACTTACTGCATTATTCACACTCTGACAGCATTATCCTAGCTGCCACTCACTTGTTAACCCAGCTCCCACTCACTGTTTCATTCCAGCTTCTGCCAAAGCAGCACCCAATCTCATTGCATTATTCCAGCACCCAATCTCACTGCATTATCCCAGCTCCCTCTCTCTCTGCATTATCCCGGGTTCACCCTTGCTGTGTTATCCCAGCTCCCACTCTCTCTACATAATCCCGGGTTCACCCTCACTGTGTTATCCCAGCTCCCACTCTCTCTGCATAATCCCAGGTTCAACCTCACTGCATTATCCCAGCTCCGACTCTCATTGCATTATCCCAGGTTCACCCTCACTGTGTTATCCCAGCTCTCACTCTGTCTGCATTATCCTGGGTTCACCCTCAATGAATTATTCCAGCACCCAATCTCACTGCATTATCCCGGGTTCACCCTCAATGCATTATTCCAGCACCCAATCTCACTGCATATTATTCCAGTACCCAATCTCACTGCATTATCCCAGGTTCACCCTCACGGTGTTGTCCCAGCTCCCACTCTCTCTGCATTATTCCGGGTTCACCCCCACTGTGTTATCCCAGCTCCCACTCTCATTGCATTATCCTGGGTTCACCCTCACTGTGTTATCCAAGCTCTCACTCTGTCTGCAATTTCCCGGGTTCACACTCACTGCATTATTCCAGCACCCAATCTCACTGCATTATCCCAGGTTCACCCTCACTGTGTTATCCCAGCTCCCACTCTCTCTGCCTCATCCCGTGTTCACCATCACTGTGTTATCCCAGCTCCCACTCTCTCTGCATTATCCCGGGTTTACCCTCACTGCATTATTCCAGCAGCCAATCTGACTGCATTATCCCAGGTTCACCCTCACTGTGATATCCCAGCTCCCACTCTCTCTGCATTATCCCAGGTTCACCCTCACTGTGTTATCCCACCTCCCACTCTCTCTGCATTATCCCGGGTTTACCCTCACTGCATTATTCCAGCAGCCAATCTCATTGCATTATCCCGGGTTCACCCTCACGGTGTTATCCCAGCTCCCACTCTCTCTGCATTATCCCAGGTTCACCCTCACTGTGTTATCCCAGCTCCCACTCTCTCTGCATTATCCCAGGTTCACCCTCACTGTGTTATCCCACCTCCCACTCTCTGCATTATCCCGGGTTTACCCTCACTGCATTATTCCAGCAGCCAATCTCATTGCATTATCCCGGGTTCACCCTCACGGTGTTATCCCAGCTCCCACTCTCACTGCATTATCCCGGGTTCACTCACTGCATTGTATCAGCACCCAATCTCACTGCATTATCCCGGGTTCACCCTCACTGCATTATTCCAGCACCCAATCTCACTGCATTATCCTGGGTTCACCCTCACTGTGTTATCCCAGCTCCCACTCTCATTGCATTATCCCGGATTCACCCTCACTGTGTTATCCCAGTTCTCACTCTGTCTGCATTATCCCAGGTTCACCCTCACTGCATTATTCCAGCACCCAATCTCACTGCATTATCCCGGGTTCACCCTCACTGTGTTATCCCAGCTCCTACTCTCCCTGTGTTATCCTGGGTTCACCCTCACTGCATGATTCCAGCACCCAATCTCACTGCATTATCCCGGGTTCACCCTCACTGCATGATTCCAGCACCCAATCTCACTGCATTATCCCGGGTTGACCCTCACTGCATTATTCCAGCAAACAATCTCACTGCATTTTCCCAGCACCCAATCTCACTGCATTATACCGGGTTCACCCTCACTGCATTATTCCAGCACCCAGTCTCACTGCACTATCCCGTGTTCACCCTCATTGTGTTATCCCAGCTCCCACTCTCTCTGCCTTATCCCGGGTTCACTCTCACCGCATTATCCAGGCACCCAATCTCTGGATTTTCCCAGCACCCACTCTCACTGCATTATCCCGGGTTCACCCTCACTGCATGATTCCAGCACCCAATCTCACTGCATTATCCCGGGTTCACCCTGACTGCATGATTCCAGCACCCAATCTCACTGCATTATCCCGGGTTGACCCTCACTGCATTATTCCAGCAAACAATCTCACTGCATTTTCCCAGCACCCAATCTCACTGCATTATCCCGGGTTCACCCTCACTGCATTATTCCAGCATCCAATCTCACTGCACTATCCCGTGTTCACCCTCATTGTGTTATCCCAGCTCCCACTCTCACTGCATTATCCCGGGTTCTCCCTCACCGCTTTGTTCCAGCGCCCAATGTCACTGCATTATTCCAGCACCCAATCTCACTGCATTATCCCGGGTTCACCCTCACTGTGTTATCCCAGCTCCCACTCTCCCTGTGTTATCCCAGGTTTACCCTCACTGCATTATTCCAGCACCCAATCTCACTGCATTATCCCAGGTTCACCCTCACTGTGTTGTCCAGGTCTCTCTCTGTCTGCATTATCCCGGGTTCACCCTCACTACATTATTCCAGCACCCAATCTCACTGCATTATCCCGGGTTCACCCTCACTGCATTATTCCAGCACCCAATCTCACTGCATTATCCTGGGTTCACCCTCACTGTGTTATCCCAGCTCCCACTCTCTCTGCATTATCCCGTGTTTACCCTCACTGCATTATTCCAGCAGCCAATCTCACTGCATTATCCCGGGTTCATCCTCACTGTGTTGTCCCAGCTCCCACTCTCTCAGCATTATCCCAGGTACACTCTCACTGCATTATTCCAGCACCCACTCTCATTGCATTATCCCAGGTTCACCCTCACTGTGTTATCCCAGCTCCCACTCTCCCTGCGTTATCCCGGGTTTACCCTCACTGCATTATTCCAGCACCCAATCTCACTGCATTATCCCGGGTTCACCCTCACTGCACTATTCCAGCACCCAATCTCACTGCACTATCCCGTGTTCACCCTCATTGTGTTATCCCAGCTCCCACTCTCGCTGCATTATCCCGGGTTCACCCTCACCGCTTTGTTCCAGCACCCAATGTCACTGCATTATTCCAGCACCCAATCTCACTGCATTATCCCGGGTTCACCCTCACTGTGTTATCCCAGCTCCCACTCTCCCTGCGTTATCCCAGGTTTACCCTCACTGCATTATTCCAGCAGCCAATCTCACTGCATTATCCCAGGTTCACCCTCACTGTGTTATCCCAGCTCCCACTCACTGTGCATTATCCTGGGTTTACCCTCACTGCATTATTCCAGCACCCAATCTCACTGCATTATCCCAGGTTCACCCTCACTGTGTTGTCCAGGTCTCTCTCTGTCTGCATTATCCCGGGTTCACCCTCACTACATTATTCCAGCACCCAATCTCACTGCATTATCCCGGGTTCACCCTCACTGCATTATTCCAGCACCCAATCTCACTGCATTATCCTGGGTTCACCCTCACTGTGTTATCCCAGCTCCCACTCTCTCTGCATTATCCCGTGTTTACCCTCACTGCATTATTCCAGCAGCCAATCTCACTGCATTATCCTGGGTTCATCCTCACTGTGTTGTCCCAGCTCCCACTCTCTCAGCATTATCCCAGGTACACCCTCACTGCATTATTCCAGCACCCACTCTCATTGCATTGTCCCAGGTTCACCCTCACTGTGTTATCCCAGCTCCCACTCTCCCTGCGTTATCCCGGGTTTACCCTCACTGCATTATTCCAGCACCCAATCTCACTGCATTATCCCGGGTTCACGCTCACTGCACTATTCCAGCACCCAATCTCACTGCATTATCCCGGGTTCACCCTCACTGCATTATTCCAGCACCCAATCTCACTGCATTATCCTGGGTTCACCCTCGCTGTGTTATCCCAGCTCCCACTCTCACTGCATTATCCCGGCACCAAATCTCGGATTTTCCCAGCTCCCACTCTCACTGCATTATCCCGGCACCAAATCTCGGATTTTCCCAGCTCCCACTCTCTCTGCATTATCCCAGGTTCACCCTCACTGTGTTATCCCACCTCCCACTCTCTCTGCATTATCCCGGGTTTACCCTCACTGCATTATTCCAGCACCCAATCTCATTGCATTATCCCGGATTCACCCTCACGGTGTTATCCCAGCTCCCACTGTCTCTGCATTATCCCGGGTTTACCCTCACTGCATTATTCCAGCAGCCAATCTCACTGCATTATCCCAGGTTCACCCTCACTGTGTTGTCCAGGTCTCTCTCTGTCTGCATCATCCCGGGTTCACCCTCACTACATTATTCCAGCACCCAATCTCACTGCATTATCCCGGGTTCACCCTCACTGCATTATTCCAGCACCCAATCTCACTGCGTTATCCCGGGTTCACCCTCACTGCACTATTCCAGCACCCAATCTCATGCACTATCCCGGGTTCACCTTCACTGCATTATTCCAACACTCAATCTCACTGCATTATCCTGGGTTCACCCTCACTGTGTTATCCCAGCTCCCACTCTCACTGCATTATCCCGGGTTCACCCTCACTGTGTTGTCCCAGCTCTTACTCTGTCTGCATTATCCCGGGTTCACCCTCACTGCGTTGTCCCAGCTCCCACTCTCTCTGCATTATCCCGTGTTTACCCTCACTGCATTATTCCAGCAGCCAATCTCACTGCATTATCCCGGGTTCACCCTCACTGCATTATTCCAGCCCCCACTCTCATTGCATTATCCCAGGTTCACCCACACTGTGTTATCCCAGCTCCCACTCTCCCTGCGTTATCCCGGGTTTACCCTCACTGCATTATTCCAGCACCCAATCTCACTGCGTTATCCCGGGTTCACCCTCACTGCAATATTCCAGCACCCAATTTCACTGCATTATCCCGTGTTCACGCTCACTGCACTATTCCAGCACCCAATCTCACTGCATTATCCCTTGTTCACCCTCACTGCATTATTCCAGCACCCAATCTCACTGCATTATCCCGGGTTCACCCTCACTGCATTTTTCCAGCACCCAATCTCACTGCATTTTCCTGGGTTCACCCTCACTGTGTTATCCCAGCTCCCACTCTCACTGCATTATCCCGGGTTCACTCTCACTGCGTTATCCCACCACCCAATCTCTCTGCCTTATTCCCGTGTTCACCCTCACTGTGTTATCCCAGCTCCCACTCTCTCTGCATTATCCCAGGTTTACCCTCACTGCATTAATCCTGCCTCCAATCTCACTGCATTGTCCCTGGTTCACCCTCACTGTGTTATCCCAGCTCCCACTCTCACTGCATTATCCCGGGTTCACCCTCATTGTGTTATCCTAGCTCCCACTCTCTCTGCATTATCCCGGGTTCACTCTCACTGCATTATCCCAGCACCCAACCTCTGCATTTTCCCAGCACCCACTCTCTCTGCATTATCCCGGGTTTACTCTCACTGCATTATTCCAGCACCTAATCTCACTGCATTATCCCGGGTTCACCCTCACCATGTTATCCCAGCTCCCTCTCTCTCTGCATTTTCCTGCGTTCACCCTCACTGCATTATTCCCGCACCCAATCTCACTGCATTATCCCAGATTCACCCTCACTGTGTTATCCCAGCTCCCACTCTGTCTGCATTCTCCCGGGTTCACTCTCACTGCATTATTCCAGCACCCAATCTCCCTGCATTATCCCGGGTTCACCCTCACTGTGTTATCCCAGCTCCCACTAACTGTGTTATACCAGGTTCACTCTCACTGTATCAGAGATAATAGGAACTGCAGATGCAGGAGTATCCGAGATAACAAAGTGTGGGCCTTGATGAACACAGCGGCGCAAGCTGCATCTTAGGACCACAAAAGCTGACGTTTCGTGCCTAGACCCTTCATCAGAAATGAGAAGGGAAAGGGGGATCTGAAATAAATAGGGAGAGATGGGGAGGCGGATCAAAGATGGATAGAGGAGAAGATAGGTGGAGAAGGGACAGACAAGTTAAAGAGGCGGAGATGGAGCAGGTAAAGGTGAGTGTAGGTGGGGAGGTAGGGAGGGGATAGGTCAGTCCAGGGAGGATGGACAGTTCAAGGAGGCGGGATGAGCTTCGCAGTAAACAACTACACCTCCCAATCGTGAACCATTTGAACACCCCCTCCCATTCCTCAGATGACATGTCTGAGGGTGCATACATGAGGATCAATGGTCGGCACAACATTGTGGGCTGAAGGGCCTGTTCTGTGCTGTGCTGTTTTATGTTCTATGTTCTATGTCCATCCTGGGCCTCCTGCAGTGCCACAATGATGCTACCTGAAGGTTGCAGGAACAGCAACTCATATTCCGCTTGGGAACCCTGCAGCCCAATGGTATTAATGAGGACTTCCCCAGCTTCAACATCTCCCCTTCCCCCACCGCATCCCAAAACCACCCCAGCTCGTCCCCACCTCCCTAACCTGATCTTCCTCTCACCTATTCCCTCCTCCCACCTCAAGGTGCACCCCCATTTCCTTCCTACTAACCTCATCCTGCCCCCTTGACCTGTCCGTCCTCCCCGCACTGACCTATCCCCTTCCCACCTTCCCACCTACACTCACCTCTACTGGCTCCATACCCACCTTTTTGATCTATCTGTCTCCTCTCCACCTATCTTCTCCTCTATCCATCTTCTATCTGCCTCCCCCTCTCTCCCTATTTATTTCAGAACCCTCTCCCCCTCCCCCATTTCTGATGAAGGGTCTAGGCCTGAAATGTCAGATAAGATGCTGCTTGGCCTGCTGTGTTCATCCAGCTTCACACTTTGTTACCTCACCCTCACTATGTTATCCCAGCTGCTGCTCACTGTGTTATCCTAGGTTTATCCTTGCTGTGTTATCCCAGCTCCCACTCTGAATGTGTTATCCTGACTTCCACCTTGTTGCAATATTCCCAGTTCACCCTCACTGTATTGTCCCAAAAATTTTCTGCCTGGTACATTCCTCCATTCAGTGTTGCTGCTATATTGCTTTATCTCATTTCTTTATTGCTGATGCACTCTCCCTGGTCTAGTTGGAGACAGCCATTATTCAGCACTTTTGTGACATGATTGGTTCTTGTCATTTTTCAGTTGACGCCTGAACGTTGTCTCGGTCTTTTTTCATGCGCAACGTCAGCATTTATGTTCAGACAGTCTGCATTATTTGTATTGTTTCAAGAATGTTGTATCAGTTAATTGAACAGTTAAATGAAAGAGTTAATTTGAGCTTATATATTTCGCAGTCACTGGGGAAATTGTTTTGACAGTCTAGGGGAATCTTAAGGCATCTTATGGTATAGTTTGTCAGAGACAGTTCACTCCACATGTTACCATCAGTTTAATGTCACCTGTAGGGAGTTTCAAAAGTGTGAAAAACCTTATCTTGTTAGCTGAAATAAGTCCCTCTTCTTCATCATTCATTCTTCACCATAACTACTACTAACGCCATGTGCCTAGCATGGGAAGATGGATTGTTGTTAGCATTTTGCCGAAGCTACCCAGGCCTTATCCATCACTATTACAAGGACAGAGAAACTAAGAGCATTGTTACTAAGTTTGTAGATGCTGCAAAGACATATTGAAGGGTAAGAGGTGTTGATGAAACAAGCTGTAGGACTTGGACAAGCTGGGAAAGTGGGCAAAGATGTGGAATACAATGTGGGAAATTATGAGGTTTTCCATTATGATAGGAAGAATAGAAGTGTAGCCTGTTTTCTAAATGGAGAAAGGCTTTGGAATTTTTTTTAAAATTCATTTTTGTGTGATGTGGGCATTGATGGCCAGCATTTACTGCCCATCCCTAGTTGCCCTTGAGAAGTTCAGGGTGAGCTGCACAAACCTGAAGCATAAAGGGACTTGGAAGTCCTTGTTCAGGATTCTCTTAAGGTTAACTTGCAGGTTGAGTTGCCAGTTAGGAAGGCAAAGGCAATGTCTGCATTCATTTCAAGAGGTTTAGAATACAAGGAACAGGCTTGTGCAAGGTTCTGGTCAGATGGTATTTGGAACACTTATGGGCGTTTTTGGGCCCTGTTTCTAATACAGGATGTGTTGACATTGGAGAGGGTCCAGAGGAAGTTTGGAAGAACAATCCTGGAAATGACAGTGAGGAACAGATGAGGATTCTGGGTCTGTACTTAATGGAGTCCAGAAGGATGGGGATGGGGGAGGAGTGGAGATCTGATTGAAACTTACCAAACATTGAGAGGCCTAGGTAGACTGGACATTGAGAAGATAGTAGGACTAGGAGCTGAGTGCATAGCCGCAGGGTGAAGGAATGACCCTTTATGACTGAGATGAAGTGGAATTCAAGGTGACATGGTGGCACTGTGGTTAGCACTGCTGCCTCTCAGTGCCAGGGTCCTTGGTTCAATTCTAGCCATGGATAACAGTCTGCATGGAGTTTGCACATTCTCCCTGTGTCTGTGCTCTGGTTTCCTCCCACAGTCCAAAGATGTCCAGGTTTGGTGGATTAGACATAGATCATGGGGGCGTGTAGATCTGGGTGGGATACTCTTCAGAGGGTCAATGCAGACTCAATGGGCCAAATGGCCTCTTTCCTTACTAGTAGGGATTCTAATTTCTTCAGAGAGTGGTGAGTCTGTGGGACTCATTGCTGCAGAAGGCTGTGGAGGACAAGTCATTGAGTTTCTTTAAGGCAGGCATAATTAGGTTCTTGATAAGAGATCAAGGGTTATGGGAAGAAGGCAGGAGAATGGGGTTGAGAAACATATCACCCACAATCGAATGGTAAGCAGGCCCGAAGGGCCAAGTGGCCTAATTCTGCTCCTATATCTTATGGTCTAAACAGCAATGGTATACTCTGGTTGGATCCTGAGTGGTCAAAGCCAACATCTTTCAGCTGTAGCTCTGTCACTTTTGTGGTTCCTTACTATCTGAGAAGGACAGAGGAATAATGTCCATTCTGATTTCATTGTATTCTTGAAGGGCCACTGCAGGCCTTTTGCAGTGGCTGAAAAGAATTTTTGACACTAGCCAACTGACTAAAGTCTCAAAATGGCGGTCAGGGAGACTAGGCATATTTCTGAATAAAATTGCACTTCTTGCCGTATTGAATACAATAGATGCACTGCCATCAGGAGTGTATGTTAGCACCATTTTAAAGATGGAGTATTTTATTCAACTGACAGCTCTGTATTTCTGGTCCATTATTTTCAAATGGCCCACTCTGACTCACTACATGGCTGTAACAGCAAGTTGACTCCTCACCAATGATATTCAAAAGGATTATGCAGAACGTACAGGTTATTTGTTGGTGTCTCAATTCTAGCTGCTGGTAAGCTTCTGGGTGTTCTTGTGTCTTCTGAATCTCAAATGTTCACACTGTCTAGACAGAGAAAGATTTTTCTGGTATTGCACTGTTGTTGGTTGCCTCAGAAATAGTTGTAGCTGTGGGTGGTCTCACAAATCTTTCTTTGGGCTGGAAGAGGAAGGGAAGCAGTAAGAGAGATGAGAAAGGAGAAGGAGCTGCTCAAAGAGACAGCATAGGAGGATGTTGGGCAGGAGGAGAAGGATCCTTATAAAGAGGTCAGAGAGTCTCCCCAGGCAGAGCTTCTCCCTCAGCATAACGAAGGAGTAAAGTAGGATGCACCTGTTGCAGTCACAATGCACACTTCACACAAGAACATGAAGGTTACGGAGAGCCTTTGCACTCGGAGGAATATCAACATCTTCCTCCATCTGGATGACCTAGTGGTATTATCACCGGACTGTTAGTCTTGAGACCCAGGTAACATTCTGGGGAACCAGGTTTGAATCCCACCATGGCAGACAGTGGAATTTGAATCCGATAAAAATTTGGAATTAAAAATTAAGGATGAGTCATAGAATCATGCAGCACAGCAACAGGCTCTTCAGCCCAACTTAGCAATGCTGGCCAGGTTTCCAAACTAGTCCCATTTGCCTGCATTTGGCCCATTTCCCTCTAAACCCTTCCTATCCATGTATCCATCCAAATGTCTTTTAAATGTTATAGTTGTACTCATCTCTACCACTTCCTCTGGCACATATACATCACTCTTTGAGAAAGAGTTGACCCTTGGGTCCCTTTAAATTCTTTTCCCTCTCACCTTAAACCTGTACCTTCTAGTTTTGGATTCCCTTATCCTGGGGTAAAGACCTTGTCTATTTACCCTATCTGTGCTCCTCATGGTTTATAAACCTCGATAAGGTCACCTCTCAGCCTCCTTCAGTGCAGGGAAAATGTCCCAACCTATCCAGTCTCTCCTAATAACTCACATCTTCCAGTCTCCAACATTTTTGTAAATCTTTTTTGCACCCTTTCCAGTTCAATGATACCCTTCTTGTGTGTAGTACTCCAAATGTGGCTATTTAAAGTCTTCTACAGCTGTAACTCAACTCCTGTACTCAGTGTTCTGACCGATGAAGGCAAGTGTGCCACATGCCTTCTTCACCACTCTATCTACCCATGATGCCACTTGCAAGTAACTATGTAACTGCACCCTGCTCAACAACACTCCCCAAGGTCCGACCATTAACTGTGTAAATCCTGCCCTAGTTTGTCTGACTAAAATGCAACTTTTTTTTTATTCATTCATGGGATGAGGGCATCACTGGCTGTGCAGCATTTATTCCCCACCCCTAATTGCCCAGAGGGTAGTTAAGAGTCAACCACATTGCTGTGGGTCTGGAGTCACATGTCAGGCCAGACCAGGTAAGGATGGCAGCTTCCTTCCCTAAAGGGCATTAGTGAATCAGATGGGTTTTTCCTGACAATTAACAATGGATTCACAGTCATCACTAGATTCTTAATTCCAGATTTCTTTTCAAACTGAATTCAAATTCCACCATCTGCTGTGGTGGGATTTGAACCTGGGTCCCCAGAACGTTATCTGAGTCTCTGGATTGACAGTCCAGCGACAGTACCACTGGGCCACTGCCTCCCCGATGGGCATGTTGCATTGATCTGCATTAAACACCATCTGTCATTCCTCAGCTCATTGCCCCAATTGATCAAAATCCCGTTGTAGTCTGAGATAACCTTCTTCACGACCACTGTATCAATTTTGGTGTCATCAGCAAACTTGCTCATCATGCCTCCTGTACCTCAATTCTGAGGAAAGGTCACTGGACCTGAAACGTTAACTCTGATTTTTCTTTACAGATGCTGCCAGACCTGCTGAGCTTTTTCAGCAACTTCTGTTTTTGTTTCTGATTTACAGCATCTGCAGTTCTTTTGGTTTATATGCTTCCTGTATTCTCATCCAAATTATTCATAAGAAAATGATGCACAACAGGGGACCCAGCACCAATCCATGCAGCACATCATTGGTCACAGGTGTCCAGTCTGAACAACAACCCTCTACCATCATTGATCTTGAAACCACTGTCAGTTGTCGGAACAATCCATCTGGTTCACCAATATCCTTGCCTGGCCTGGCCTACATATGACGCCTGATACTCAACAATTTCTGAGGCTGAATGAATTTCTTGGTCAATAGCTTCCAGATGCTGTGTTTTCTCTTGATGCCATTGTGTTCTTTTCTGGCCTAATCAGGTGCTCTTTCTTTGTGCTATCTGAGAGGCAAAAACATATGAAGTGGTAAGCTGGCTCTTTTTAAGCTCAGATAACAAGGTGTCGAGCTGGGTGAACACAGCAGGCCAAGCAGCATCAGAGGTGCAGGAAAGCTGACATTTCGGGCCTAGACTCCATCTCTGAAAAAGGGCCTAGGACCAAAATGTCAGCTTTCCTGCTCCTGTGATGCTGCTGGGCCTGTTGTGTTCATCCAGCTCGACACCTTGTTATCTCAGATTCTCCAGCATCAACAGTTCCTACTATCACTGAAACAATCTTTTTAAGCTCCTTGGGTCTATGACAACATCACACAGCAGCCCCATCATAAGAAGCATCAGTGCCATTGCTGTTGCCTGAGGAGCCTGGTCCTACCATTGCCAGCTATGCAGGCATCTGAAAGGATTTCCAGAGCATGACTTTACTGACTTTACTTGTGACTTGTTCTTGTGAAACTGTTGGATAGTAATTTTCAAATCCTCAAACCAAAGGAGAGATGGAAGAGAACAGGAGGACTGCTGCATCATCCCAATATTAAGAAAGGGAGGAAGGGACAAACGAAAATTACAAGCCAGTCAATCTAACCTTAGTGGTGGGGAATTTGTCAGAAAGAATTCTGAGGGATAGAATATATCAACACTTGGAAAGATGTAGATTTATCAGGAATAGTCAGCAGGGATTTGTTAAAGGAAAGTCATGTTTGACAAATTTAATTGAACTTTTTGAGGAGGTAACCAGCATTGTTGATGAGGGAAATGCACTTTATGTGGTCTATGTGGGCTTTAACAAGGCTTTAGCTAAGGTCCCTCATGGCACACTGATCAAGAAAGAAAGTAAGACCCATGGGAATCCAAGTCAAAGTGACATGTTGGATCCACAATTGGCTGAGAGGTGGGAGTGTGGAACTCATTGCTTGAAAAAATGATTGAGTGAAAAACTCTTGTAACATTTCATCAGTATTCACCTGCATCGCTATAGAAGTGGGATTAAATGTGGTCAGATCCTTGTTGACTGGTGCAGACAAATGGGCTCCTTCTGTGCTGTGAACATCTATGAGTCAAACTGAGGAATGGTTGTCTTTTTAACGAAAAGTAAGCAGGCCTTCACATGTTTATTTCTGACTACAGGCAGTCTCTGTTCTGGAGACAATTCAATTTTATGACTCAATGACTAAATGGTGCACAGCTAAATCTCAGCATCAATAAAAACTTGTGGTAGGAGCAACTAAGGCTGTTTATTCACAGGAAGAACAAAACTATTCATGGAATCTCATGTTTCATCAAGCTGCATAATAATGTACAGAATGTATTTATTTGCATTATACACCACTCATCCAGGTGTACTATACAATTATACTAGTGTGGGCTGCTGGACTAAATAATATATTTTCACTATAAAATTCTTTTTAAAACGTGAATTTTTTGCTCGCCTCTTTCTGTTGTTTTCCGGCAAAACTTAAATGTTGATGCTATCATCATTATTTGCATCTTACAATGAATTAACAAGCATGTACACACTTCCATGTGTGTAGCCATGGCTATACCAAGCCCTGGACACTTATTCCATATGCATGGGTTACATCTTCTTAAGATCCACTGCAATCCCAAACCAGTTGTCTAGGTTTGCTGAGGCCATGTGTTGTGTAGCTTTGGCTCACAGTCACCACCAAAAGAGGACCCACTTCAGCAGAACGATTTGCTGTGGTGACAGATCCAAAAACGGGACAGATTGAAGACCTCTAGGAATGAAATGGAGGGAGTGGGAGCTTTAACAATCCTCTTCCTTCTTTGGCCCCTTAAGGTTGGTACGTCATCTTTGCCTTTCAGCCACCTTCACCATTGTAATATGAGAAGGGATGATAACACTGGCAACACAAGGGCAATCCATTGGAGACCCACACTGCAGGTGCAGCCCCTGGTCACATATGATGGGTATGGAAGCAGCAGACAGCAACCATCCTGACAGCGTGGATATAGGAAAATGCTGGCCAGACGGTACGTCAGCAATCAGCTCACCTCTCAAAACTTTCTTGGAATATTTCTCTCTCAGGATTGTGCTGTCTCTCATGGCCTCTCTGTTTGCTGCTGTTTTAATGATGAATCTCCAACAGTGTTGTTTAATTTTATATTCATTTGTGTGACATGCGCATCGCTAGCTGGGCTCAGCATTTCTTGCCCATCCCTAGTTGTCCCTTGAGAAGGTGGGGGTGAGCTGCCTTCTTGAACTGCTGCAGTCCATGTACTGTGAGTTTACCCACAATGCCATTAGGGAGGGAATTTCAGGATTTTGACCCAGTGACGCAGAAGGAATACTTCCAAGTCGGGACAGTGAGTGGCTTGGAGAGGAACTTGCAGGGGGTGGTGTTCCCATGTATCTCCTGCACTTGTCCTTCTAGATGGTAGTCATCATGGGTTTGAAAAGTTCTGTTTAAAGAGCTTTGGTGAATTTCTGCAGCACATTTTCTAGACGGTACACACTGCTGCTACTGAGCATCAGTGGTGGAGGGAGTGGGATGTTTCTGGATCTGGTGCCAATCACGCGGGAGCTGCTTTGTCCTGGATGGTGTCAAGCTCCTCGAGTGTTGTTGGAGCTGCACCCATCCAGGCAAGTGGGGAGTATTCCATCACACTCCTGTCTTGTACTTTGTAGATGGTGGTCAGGCTTTAGGGAGTCAGGAGGTGAGTTACTTGCTGCTGTATTCCTAGCTTCTGACCTGCTCTTGTAGCCACTGTGTTTATGTGGCTAGTCCACTTAGTTTCCAGTCAATGGCAACTCCTAGGACGTTGGTAGTGGGAAATTCAGTGATGAGAACACTATTGAATGCAAAAGGGCAATGGTTTGATCATTTCTTTTTGGAGATGATCATTGCCTGGCATGTGTGTGGATTATTGTATGAATATTACTTGCTACTTGTCAGCCCAAGCTTCGATATTGCCCAGATCCTGTTGCATTTGAACATACGCTGCTTCAATGTGAAGAGTTGCAAATGGTAATGAACATTGTGTAAACATTCAGTGAACGTCCCCAGTCTGACCTTATGACGGAGGGAAGATCGTTGATGAAGCAGGTGAATGGTTACACCTAAGACATTACCCTGAGTAACCTAGGGGAGGAAATCTCATGGCATAGTGACAGTGTGCCTACCTCTGGGCTAGGAGGCCCAGGTTCAAGTGTCAGCTCTGCCAATGGTGTACAATAACATCTTTGAACAGGTTGATTAGGAAAATATCTACCCTGAGGAACCCCTGCAGAGATGCCCCAGAGCGGAGATGACTGCACACCAATAACCATAACCTTTGTGCTAAGTATGACCCCAGTCACTGGAGAGTTTGCTCCCTGAAACCCATTTATTCCAGTTTTGCCAGGGCTCCCTGATGCCACACTTAGTTGAATACAGCCTTGATGTCAAGGGCTGTCACTCTCCCATCACCTCTGGAATTCAGCTCTTTTGTCCATGTTTGAACCAAGTCTGTAATGAGGTCAGGAGCCGAGTGGCCCTGGCGCAACCCAAACTGGGAGTCACTGAGCAGGTTCTGCTTAATAGCCCTGTTACTGACACCTTCCATCACTTTACTGATGACTGACAGTAGACTGATGGGGCGGTAATTGGCCGGGTTGGATTTGTCCTGCTTTTTGTGTACAGGACAAACTTGGGCAATTTTCCACATTGTTGGGTAGATGCCAGTGTTGTAACTGTACTGGAACAGCTTGGCTAGGGGAGCAGTAAGTTCTGGTGCATAAATCTTCAGTACCATTGCAGAGTGGCACTATTTGGGGTGACCTGGTGGCCCAGTGGTTAGCACTTCTGCTTCACAGTGCCAGGGACCCAGGTTCAATCCCAGCCTTGGGTGTCTGTGTGGAGTTTGCACATTCTCTCAATGTCTGTGGGGGTTCCCTCTGGGTGTTCCAGTTTCCTCCCACAGTCCAAAAATGTAAAGATTAGTTGGATTGGCTATGCTGAAATTGCCCATAGTGTGTAGGTGAGGTGGATTAGCCAGGGGGAAATGCAGGGTTACAGGGATAGGGTGAAGGTGGGTGTTTTGGGTCTTGGTGGGGTGCTCTTCAGACGGTCTGTATAAACCTGATGGGCTGTAGGGATTCTAGGATTCCCCACCCTGTCGATCTGTGTTGATGACTCCAGGGATCTACGTAGAGCAAATAGACAGACACACTTTGGTTGAATTTGCACAGTGTCACACAGGAAGCTGTTAAATAAGATAGGAGCCCATGGTGTCAGAAGCAAGGTACTGACATGGATAGAGGATTGGCTGACTGGCAGAATGCAGACACTGGGAGAAAATGGTCTTTTTCAGGACCACAACAGTAGAGATGTACTGCTGAGGCTGTATAAAGCTCTGGTTAGGCTGCATTGGAAATATTGTGAGCTATTTTGGGTCCTGTATCTAAGGAAGGATGTGCTGGTGTTGGAGAGGCCAAGAGGAGGTTCACAAGAATGATCTCAGCGACGAAGGGCTTGTCATATAAGAATTGGTTGAAGACTCTGGGTCTGTAATTTATGGATTTTAGAAGGATGAGGGGTGGATCTGATTGAAATTTGCAGAATATTGAGAGGCCTGGATAGAGTCGATGTGGAGAAGAAGTTTCTACTAGTAGGAGAGATTAGGACCTGAGGGCACAACCTCAGAGTAAAGGGACGAACTGAGATGAGGAGGAATTTCTTCATGCAGAGCGGGGTGAATCTGTGGAACTCATTGCTGCAGAGGGCTGTGGAGGCCAAGGCATTGAGAGTATTTAAAATAGGTTCTTATTAGTAAGGGGATCAAGGGTTACGGGGAGAAGGCAGAAGAGTGGGGTTGAGAAGTATATCAGCCATAACCAAATGTTGGAGCAGACTTGATGGGCCATAGGGCCTATTTCTGCTCCTGTGTCTTATGGTCTTAGTTGTACACTAAGCTCCCTTTGTTCCTCAGTACTCCCTAGGGACCTATCATTCATTGAGTCAATCCTTCCCTTAATAGACATCCCAAAATGCATTCCCTTGCACTTGTCAGGATTAAATTCCATCTGCTATTATTCTGCTCAATTTACTAGCTGATCATGTCAAACTGTAGCCTCAGAACATCCTCCTCCCTATCCACAACACCATCAATTTTTGTATCATCTATGTAGCCATGCTGTTAACATACATAACAAGCAACAAGGGCCCCAACACCGATTCCTGCGGTACACCACTGGTCACAGGCTTCCAATAACAAAATCATCCATCTACCATCACCCTTCGCCTCCTATTTGTAAGTTAATTTTGGATCCAGTTTGCCAACTTGCTTTGGATCCCATTGACTCTTCTGGACCAACCTTTCACATGGGATCTTGTCAAAGTCCATGTGAACCACAATTAACTGCATCACCCTCATCAATATATTTAGTCACCTCTTCAAAAAGCTCAATTAAATTAGTCAGCCAGGATGCCCCTCTAATAAATCTGTGCTGACTATCCTTGATCAATCCCTGCCTTTCCAAGTATTGATTAATCCCATCCCTCAGAACTTTTTCCAGTAATTTCTCTACCACTGAAGTCAGACTAACTGGTCTGTAATTACCTGGCCTATCCCTGCTGTCTTTCTTGAACAAAAGGACCACATTAGCCATCCTCAAATCATCTGGCACTTCAACCTGTGGCCAGCGAAGTATTAAATATCTCCACCAGGGCCCTGACAATGTCGTCCCTTGCCTCCCTTAGCAGCATGGGATACATATTATCAAACCCTGGGGATCTGTGCACCTATCTGCTCACTAAAACATCCAATATCTCTTCCTCATTAATCTTAACGTGTTCTAGAAACTCACCCTCCCAACTGATAGCTCCAGTTACAATATCTTTTCCCTCAGCGAATACAGGTGAGAAGTATTCGTTTAAAACCTCATCCATGTCCATTTACTCCACGCGCGGAACACCCTTTTGGATCTCTAATTGGTCCCACTCTTTCCCTGGTAAGAAATAGTCTTGCTCTTAATGTACATACAAAATGTCTTACATCTTCTCTTAATCCAACTGCCAAAGATTGTGTGGCCCCTCTTTGCCATCATTTCTTTTTTATGCACCTCCCACATTCTTTATACTCCTGAAGGGCCTCCCCTGTTTTTAGTGTTCTATGCCGACAATAAGCTTCCTTCTTTTTCTTTGTCAAACTCGCAACCCTTGGTTCTCTGTACTTGCTGCCTGAGACATCTCCACAGATGCCAGTATTCCCATCACCAAGTCCCCCTTTATTTACAAATGGAGAGTGCTTGACACTGATACAGCTCCCTCAGAGCCAGCTCTCAGAGTGAGCTGGATGACTGACACTCCTATTCTTATCTGACAACCAGAGCTCCCTGTTTGGACCAGATTAACAGCCCCAATCAGGGAAATCCATATTCTATGAAGTCTACCTGGTTTACCTCGTTACAATCACTACATCCTTCCCCCACTGAGTCTGAGGACATGGGCTGGTTCCTTTTTAGTAGCTCCTCCTGGGGTATTTTAACACTGGGTGAGGTTCCTCCAACTCTGCCTCCGGTACGGGCGATTTGTCCCCACACAGTTTGCTCTCTACTTGTGCCCAAAACATTTTGGAAGAAGTTCATTCTCTTCTTCAGGCAGCAAAGGCATCGAGGAGGTGACATCCGCTGTGTCCATCTCAGATTCCGAGGTATCTTCATTGCTTGAAAGAAAGGAAGAACCCACGGGTTCTGGAACAATTGGAAATGCTGACGAGGAGCCGGGCATGTTTTTGCACCTGCACTATTTGCGAGTGTTCAGATTTCATATAGTCCATGTGTTTGTTCAGGACAATTGCACCTACCCGAATCTTATAATTCATTGTACCTGACCTTGTGATGACCATTGCCTATTACCTACGTAGGGCCTTCTCATTGCTCTGACACCAAACTTCATTCCCTGAAGTAAACTGTCTCTCTTACATGGTGGAATCTCAAATCCAACATTGGCATTCCTGATGCTGCTTCACCCTCCATCACAACTGCAGCACCCCACCACCCCCCCCCCACCCCGCCCAAGTCCAGGAAGATCAGATTTAACCTAGACAGAGTCTTCTCCCCATTGGCAACTCTCTGGAACTATCCCTGTAGTTGCATGAGGAGTAGTCCCATAATCAAATCGGAACTGGGGGAGTTAGTATCTAGTGAAGCCGTAGGTTGTTTCAATAAGCCGGCCTTCAGAGTTTGGATTGCTCTTTCTGCCAGACCATTGGATGATGGATGGTATGGAGCTGTCCTTGTATGTCAAATGCTATTCTCTTTTTGGAAATACTGAGATTCCCTGCTGTAACCAATGCTCCATTACCTGTGATCAACACTCCTGGGAGCCCAGGTATTGCAAAAGATGTTCAGTGTTTTTCTCTTGCTGTCCCCGTATTTGACAAATGAAGTCTATTCATGTCCAACCCCTTTGAGTGGGCCTCCACATTGACTAAAAGCATTGAGCCCATGAAAGGACCAGTTGAAGTCTAATCTAGTCCAGGGTTTATCTGGCCATTCCCATGAATGTTGGGGAGCTGCTGGTGGTAATTTTTGTCTTTGTTGGCACTCTGGGCACTGCCAATATGAATGCACTATGCCCGCATCCAATCCTGGCCATCAGAAATAATGTCTCACCAACATCTTCATTTTGGAAACCCGTGGATGACCCTGGTAGAGGTCAGCCAGTATCTGGCAGCATCCTTTCCTCAGGACAATCACTCCTGCTCCTTATAAGGATTTGCTATCCTCTACAGCATTCTGGTGTCTCTGAATCCAAAAATTTTCAAGTTTGGTTGTGACAGCCCTTTGGTTTCCCATCACCACCAGTTTTGCTAGGACTGGATCTTTCTGTGCCCAAAGTCTGATACTTTCAGCTGTGACTGGAAATGCATCCAGACAATTTAAAACATTATGGTGTCTTCCAGTAGCAGTCCCACCCGTGGTGTATCTGCCAGTGGGAGACAGCTCAAGGAGTCTGCATTTACTACTTGGTCTATCAGTCGGTGTTCCAACTTGTAATTATACACACTTAGCATTAGAGCCCATGGCTGAATTCGGCCTGAAGCTTTGGACGGCACTAGCTTGTCCTTTTTAAGCAGACCTTCTAGGGGTTTGTGGTCCGTTATTATTACAAACTTACATCAGTAAAGACATTGGTGGAATTTCCTGAATCCAAATACAATCGCCAACCCTTCCTTCTCTATTTGGGCATATTTACACACTGCATTAGTCAAAGTCCTAGACAGGTATGCAATTGGGCATTCCTCTCCATTGTGCCACCTGTGAACTCATACTATCCCAATGCTGTACGGGGAGGCATTGCATGTCCTCAGACACCAGATCCTGCTTGGGATCATGGTATGCCAACACCTTAAAGGATGATAGCTGTTCCATCACTTCCCTAAAAGCCATGGCTTGGCTATGTGACCATTCCTAAGGCTGACCCTTTCTTCTCCTGTAATGGGTGTAAACTGGTCTTGTTGACTCTCTAGCCAAAAGTAGGTCACTTGGGTGCATGGAATACACATTTTTCCCTTCCTGCTTGGGAGAAACGTCTGAGGACTATGTCCATGTTCTCTAAGTGCTCCTTATTTGTCTTCCCTGTTATTAGCATGTCATCTAGATCAAAGGCAAGCTGGGGTAGACCTTGTAAAACATTCTCCATCTTCCACTGAAAAACTGCACAGGCTAATGATACCCCAAATAGCAATATTGGGGCAAACCCTTCTGGGTATTAATTGTAGCATACTCCTGGGAATCCTCATCTAACTGCAATTGCAGGTATGCATGGCTCATGTCCATCTTTGTAATGGACTGCAGACCCCCACCGCCCTAGCCTGCTTTGTGTGTAAACCCTCTACAAGAGAGGTTAGATACTTTTCCAGTTGTAAGAAGTGGTTTACCATTTGTTTAAAAACCCCACAAAGATGAGCCGACATGTCAAGCTTCTCATTTGGTAGAACCAGGTGCTGCCCATTCCGTTCCCTGCACTGGTTTGCGGAAGGGTCACTGGACTCGAAATGTTGACTCTGGTTTCTCCTTCACAGGCGTTGCCAGACCTGCTCGGCTTTTCCAGCAACTTTGGTTTCGTTCATCGTTTGATGATTCCTTCATTTTCCAGCCTCCTGATTTCTGGCTCTTCTTTTGCCCATAAGACAAATGTCACTGGGCAGACCTTGCAGAATCATGGAATTGCTCCCAGGTCAACAGACAAGGTGTTCTTGGCTCTTTCGATAGTTCCTAGACCTTCCCGAGAAACCTCCGGATATTTAATTGGGACTTCATTCAGGCAGCCATTTTCTAATTGAAAAATGTTTTGCCAATCTTGGTGAATCTTTCTCAACCAACTTTGCCCCATTGAGCCCAGACCTACAATATAGTATATAGTAGTAAATGAACCAGCTGCTTCTCACAAGAGACCAGAAACAAAGTTATAACCTTAATCTGTAAAGGTTCCCCAGTATAGGTCTCAGTCTCACCGAGGTCTTACACGTAGTTATGGATTGGAGTCCAGAGCGAATTATGTTAAAGACTGGCTGCACCAGTATCGACTTCCATTAGAACCGGTGACCATTCAACCAGAGGTATCACTTAATTCATTCTGATTTGGATGTTTCTAAGCAATTTAACTGTTCCAAACCAGATGTAGGTGGAGTTTCCAGGGTTTGCACTCTCCAGGATACCGGCCTATGAGCTCATTCAGTCAATTTAGGTCTCGTGGGACCCTTGTGCTGTCTAGAGTCTGCATACTGGCAGCAGCTACAATGGCTTGCTGGCCCGAACCCTGAAGAAAATTTTAACTGTTTGGCCGAAGTTTGGCTTTTACTGTGGACTGACCTAGAGTCCCCTTGTTCAGGATAAGTCCTGAGTGAGGTGATGCAATTGCCTTCACTCATGTGGTGTTCCCCAAGCTCAGTCAGCCTGCTGAGGGTACCCACTTCCATCAGAATACCCTGTAACTCATATACTCCACTTACCACATTTTCTAATGCTAAAGCCAGTTGTAATGCCTGTTTGAAGCCCAGTTGGGCTACAGCGAGCAAATGCTTTTGCATGGTTACATCATTAGTCCCACATACCAAATGGTGTCTCAATATCTTACTAAGGGTTAAACCAGAGCCCCATGCCTCTGTCAGTCTTGTTAGCCTCATCAAAAATCCCTTTACAGATTCCCCCGGTTCTCAAATTAGCAAGTAAAACTGATAGCGTCTCAGAATTAGAGGAGACTTGGGGTTGTAATATTCCTTACCTAAATCCGTCAACTCTTAAAAGGTTTTAGTATTTCGTGCCTCAGGGGACATTAATGAATGAGCTGCGCGTCCGCAAGCATTCAGGAGAATTACTCATTGTTTTTCATCTGCCCCAATGTCATTTGCCCAGAAAAAATATTGTATTCTTTCCACATACTGGACCCAGTCTTCGAAGACAGGTTTGGATGAGTCAAGCTTCAAAAATAATGGCACGATGCCAGAAATGCTCATCCAACAGAGACGATTGTTGTAAGTGAATTTATTCAGGACTGTACTTTTACATAGAAATATAGAGGACAGGAACATGAGGTGTATATTCGGCCCTTCAATACTGCTCCGCCATTCATCACAATCATGGCTGATCATTCAAGTCCACAGCCTAATCCTACTTTCTCCCCATAACCTTTGATCCCATTCACCCCAAGTGCTACATCTAGCCGCCTTTTGAATACATTCAATGTTTTGGCATCAACTACTTCCTGTGGTAATGAATTCCACAGGCTCACCACTGAGTGAAGAAATGTCTCCTCATCTCTGTCCTAAATGGTCTGCCCTGAATCCTCATACTATGATCCCTGGGTCTGGACACACCCAGCATCGGGAACATCCTCACTACATCTACCCTGTCCAGTCCTGTTAGAACTCCATAAATCTCTATGAGATCTCCCCTCATTTGTCTGAACTCCAGCGAAAACAATCCCAACCTAGTCAATCACTCCTCATATGTCAGACCTGCCATCCCTGGAATCAGCCTGCTAAACCGTCACTGCACTCCCTCAAGAGCAAGAGCATCCTTCCTCAGAAAACGAGACCAAAACTGCACACAATATTCCAAGTGTGGTCTCACCAAGACCCTGTATAACCGTAACAAAACATCCTCACATCACCGCTGAAATAACTCCACAGAGGCCAGTGTCCATAAACAAGCCACCCTTTATTTACACATGCATAGTACTTGACACTGGTGTAGATTCCTCAGAGCCAACTCTCAGATTGACAGAACCTGTGACACTTCTGTTTATATCTGTCAGCCAGGGCTCCCTGATTGGACCAGATTAATAGCCCCAATTAGGGAACTCATATTCTATGAGGTCCATCTGGCTGATTACAATTACATTGATTACACCCCCCTTGCTCTTCAATCTTAGAGGAACACACCGGCCCTAAACTCTCACTTTATTAATTTTAAAAGAATTCTGAATTGTCAAACGTAGACTTGTCTGCAATACGGTTCCCAGATCCTGTCCCTAATGCTGTTCCAGGAGCAGCACCAGGGATACCTGAAGATGGGGTATCAACCTGGTGAAGCTACCAGACAGGACCACGTGCACCCCAAAACAGTGAAAGCAGCAAGTGATGGACAGTGCTCAGCGATCCCACAACCAACGGATCACATCTAAGCTCTGCAGTCCTGCCACATCCTGTTGTGAATGGGGTAGACGTTTAAACAACTCACTGGAGGAGGAGGCTCCACAAATATCCCCATCCTCAATGATGGAAGAGCCCAGCACATCAGTGCAAAAGATAAGGCTGAAGCATTCGCAGCAATCTTCAGCCAGAAGTGCCGAGTGGACGATCCATCTCAGCCTGCTCCAGTACTCCCCAGCATCACAGATACCAGTCTTCAGCCAATTCGATTCATTCCACACGATATCAAGAAACAGTTGGAGACACTGGACACTGCAAAGGCTACGGGCCCTGACAATATTCCAGCAATTGTACTGAAGACTTGTGCTCCAGAACTTACCGCTCCCCTAGCCAAGCTGTTCCAGTGCAGTTACAACACTGGCATCTACCTGGCAATGTGGAAAAATGCCCAAGTATGTACTGTACATAAAACGTAGGACAAATCCAGTCCGGCCAATTACTAACCCATCAGTCTCCTCTCAATCATCAGTAAAGTGATGGAAGCTGTCAGGAACAGCGCTATCAAGCAGCAGCCGCTCAACGATGCCCAGTTTGGGTTGTGCCAGGACCACTCAGCTCCTGACCTCATTACAGCCTTGGTTCAAACATGGACAAAAGAGCTGAATTCCAGAGGTGATGGGAGAGTGACAGCCTGTGCCATCAAGGAGCCCCAGCAAAACTGGAATTAATGGATAATCAGGGGCAAACTCCACTGGTTGGAGTCATACCTGACACGTAGGAAGATGGTGTGGTTGTTGGAGGTCAGTCATCTCAGCTCCAGGCCATCTCTGCAGGAGTTCCTCAGGGTAGTGTCCTTGGCCCAACTATCTTCAGCTACTCTGTCAATGACCTTCCCTTCATCTTGAGGTCAGTAGTGGGGATGTTCGCTGATGATTGCACAATGTTCAGCACCATTCGTGACTCCTCAGCTACTGAAGCAGCCTATGTTCAAATACAACAAGATCTGGACGGTGACCAGGCTTAGGCCGACAAGTGGCAACTGACATTTGTGCCACATAAATGCCAGGCTATGACCATCACCAATAGGTGACAATCTAACCACTGTCCCTTATCATTCAATGGTGTTACCATCACTGAATCCCCCACTATCAACATTCTGGGGGTTATCATTGACCAGAAACTTAACTGGACTCACTACATAAACACAGTGGCTACAAGAGCAGGTCAGAAGCTCGGAATACTGTGACAAGTAACTGACCTCCTGATCCCTCAAAGCCTGTTCACCATCTACAAGGCACAAGTCAGGAATGTGATGGGATACTGCCCACTTGCCTGGATGGGTGCAGCTCCAATGACACTCAAGGAGCTTGATACCATCCAGCACAAAGCAGGCTGCTCGATTGGCACCACATTCCATAAACATCCACTCCCTGCACTACTGACAGCAGCATTGTGTACTGTCTACAAGATGCACTGCAGAAATTCACCAAAGATCTTCAGGCAGCACCTTCTAAACCCACGACCACTTCCATCGAGAAGGACAAGGGCATATATGGGAACACCGAGTTCCCCTCCATGACACTCCATGACACTCCCTATACTGACTTGGAATTATTTTGCCGTTTCTTCACTGTCGCTGGTTCAAAATCCTGGAATAACCTCTCTAATAGCATTGTGGGTCAACCCACAGTAGGAGGACTGCAGTGGTTCAAGAAGACAGATCACCACCACTTTCTCAAGGGCAACTTGAAAACACCTCTTTTCAAGGGGGGTGCAATAAATGCTGGCCAGCCTGCAACGCCCACATCCCACAAATGAATTTAAAAAATGCTGTTGAAATCGGCCTTCCCCCAGTTTAGGCATTTATCTTCTCCACTGTCCTTATCCCTTTCTCTGATGACTTTGAAATTTATAGAGTATGTCACTATCCTCAAAATGTTCCCTCACTGAAACTTCAGCCACTTGACCAGCTTCATTCACTACAGTGAGGTCCAGCACTGCCTCATCACAAGTTGGACTATCTATGTAGTGACACAAAATGATCTTCTGGGTGCACTTTAAAAATTCCATCCCATCTAATCCTTCCACATTAAAGGAGATTGCAGTCAATGTTAGCAAAATTGAAATCCCTCACAAGTATAACTGTTTCTCCCACATCTTTCTGTGATTTGCCTACATATCTGCCCCCATATGTTGCTCTAACTGTTGGAGGCCTGTAGTATAATTCCAGCAAGGTATTGCACTTTTTTAAAATTTCTAAGCTCAACCCAGATGGTCTCATTTGAATACCCTTCTAGGACATCCTCATTACTGCAGTGATGGTCTCTCAGTATCTCCAGATACTGCCAAATTGGCTGAGTTTCTCCAGCAATTTCATTTTCTGTTTCAGATCTTCAGCATCCGCAGTTCCTTATTGTATTTTATGGCTGAAAGCTGGCATCTATGATGTGGGGATGTTTGAAGGAGGCTGAGATGGGTCATCTATTTGACATCTTTGGATGAAGTTTGTTGCGAATGCTTATGCCTTTTACTGGGCTCCCCCATCATGGAAGGTGACAATATTTGTGGAGCACCCCCCTCCTCCAATGAGTGGTTTAATCATCCACCACCATTCCTGACTGGATGTGGCAGGACTGCAGAGCTTAAATCTGATCCGTTGGTTGTGGGATCACTTAGCCCCATCTATCCCTTGTTGCTTTTGCTCTTGGCGTGCAAGTAATCCTTTTTGGTGACTTCACCAGATTGACACCTCATTTTTTTTTGGGGATGCCTGACGGTCCTCCCGGCATTCTCTCCTGCATTATGCTATGAACCAGTATCTCTGACGAACCTCACATATGAGGCCAGATTTTGGCTGCTGATGAGGGGAGCTTGATTTTGGAATTTTGCCAATTTGTTGTAGACAACTCCGGGCATAGTGTTCTGAATCACAATTTTTTGGCTCTGGGGGAGCTGGTTCGGAGTAAATTCAGACCTTCCAATCCCAGGAACATGGTGTAGGCAGCCATGTGTTGAGGCCTCCTTTAGTTCTCTGGGACTTTGTCATTTGTTTCTCTAGCTCTCACCCCTCATGTCCTCACAAGCACCCTCTATGGCCCCGCTTCCTCTCTATATCACCACTATAGTCACTCACCCAGTATCCACTTTGGCAAGATCTCAGGATCCAGTTCAACGTAAGGATAAAAAAAACCTCTAACACTCTCACTTCTGCACACTTTGTATGGAAAAGGAACACCCCCTTCCCATTCAAAGCTTTTGAACCTCCTTAAATATTTAGCCTCATAAAAATAATCTTCTCTTCAGACTCCATATCTAAGGTAGGTATGCTAAGGTATTTGAGGTAGATATAGGGGAGATGTCAGAGGTAGGTTCTTTACTCAGATAGTGGTAGGGGCGTGGAATGCTGTCCGGAGAGGGTAGTGGAGTCGGCCTCATTAAGGTCATTTAAGTGGCTATTAGATAGGCATATGGATGATAGTATAAGGTAGGAGTGGAGATTGGATAGACCTTAGGTTTAGGGTAAAAGTTCAGTATAATATCTTGGGCTGAAGGGCCTGCACTGTTCTTTGTTCTAAGATTGCCAATCATTTAAGTTGTCAAACAAAGTATGAACTTAGAACCTCCTGCTGAGAAAACTTTAGCTTCTGATATTCAGTCAAGCGTTCACGAATAGCTTAATGAGGAGCTATTTCCACAAAAAGTAACTTGGAACAATATGACTAGGTGCCACTTTTCTTCTTTCTAATCTACACCTGTCAATTAAAGCAGCTCAGAGAGGATTTTGTTTTCACTGGCACTGACTGCTGAAGCCTGCTTCTTTTTAAACTTTAAAGAGAGCTTTGAAAAATTTTCAGACCATGATGGAGACTGTATCTACATCTCCTCCATCTGGGCCCTGCCATTGCTTTGCAAGATACAAGGAATCTTCTTGAGTCTTCCACAGCAATCTGGCCTAAAGCCTCTTTCTTAACTATAACAGTGGTTTTGGTGATATTGCTGGGTGGACTTTGAAGAAAGAATGGTTAGAGATGGGGATTGGGGAGCAGATAATTCTATGGACGGTTAGAACAATTTTTTTGTGAAGTGGACAATGATGGCACTCTTGAACAATAGATTAATGCAGGCATCCTTTCATTAGATTTTATTTTCTGCCTATTTCCTATTTTGCTGGCAGGAGTAGCTGACACCTTTGCTGCAACAGGATTTCCGGGCTGTCTTAATTTGATCCATTACATTTTCATTGTAATTGCTTAAGTCATCAGAAGCCAGGGATGACACATCTGACTCCTTGGGAATCTTGAGCTGGATTCCTCATTCCCCACCCAAGACTGTATGAAATCATCAGATTGAGGTCAACACCACCCAATCTCCATAATTATCCTTCAGAACCATCACCTTATTAAACATTACCAATTCCTGTCAAGCAGTTTTCACTATTAATAACATTTATGTATCAAAGTATATAATTACTTCTACATTTATCATGACTCCATCTCACCTCAAGTCTCTGACTTCACAATTGTCTGGAAGTTTCACAATTCTTCTTTATGGATTTTGAACATTGATAAGGCAATTGAATTTGGTGGGTCGCATGAGACCTTTAGCATCCACCAGTATTACTTTGGTAGGCGAGTGTCTTATCAGGACAGTGGCACCTTAGTGTTATGTCAGATGATGTGAGCAAATCGTGGGCTGAGCCCACATCCTCCTGGCTTGGCCAACTGAAGCAGACAGCAGAATTACTTGAAGAGAATCCCAGAAGATTTCCATCAATTGGCAGAATTCTTTTATGTCTTGAGCAAAGCGGGTGAAGTTGTAGACCTCCAGACTGGCTGCAATGCAGTGGTCATTTTTAGGTAGAGTTGTGCAGATCTTGTGTTGCACAGGCTTGGTGGCCCAAAGGCCTTGTTCCCTTGCTGCACTCTTCTTTGTTCTTTTTCTCTAAATTCTTGCATCTTGAGAGCACAAAAAGTTTAGGAACAGGGAAACGCTGTTTACTCAAAAAATCCATTGCTCTGTGTGAGTGATTTTAACCCCAGCTACCTTGATACTTAATATTGGCCTCCACCCTTTTACTTTTCAGAAAGGCATTGCAATGTCTCACAAACCTGTTTACACTGATCACTATGATATCCTTCAAGTAAAAGCAAAGTATTGTGGATAACTGAGATCTGATTTGAAAACAGAAAGTCCTAGGGAAACTGAACAGGTCTGTCAGTATCTGTGGAGAGAGAAACAGAATTAACAGCAGAACTGAAGTGGGGTGGAATATAGTGTTTTCATGCTGTTGATGAAGGGGGTAAAAGAATGAGTGGAACAGATGGTAAGGATGCCCAGCAGGAAAAAAAAACAAAGGGAGCAGGGTGGTAAGGTGGCTCAGTGGTTAGCTGTGTTTCCTCACAGCCCCAGGGACCTGGGTTCACGTCTAGCCTCAGGTCTGTGTGGAGTTTACACATTCTTCCTATGCCTGCATAGGCTTCCTCTGGGTGCTCTGGTTTCCTCCCAAAATCCAAAGATGTGCAGGCTAGGGTGGATTGACCATGCTAAATTGTCCATAGTGTTCAAGATTTGGTAGGCTATTGGGGGATGGGTCTGGGTAGGTTGCTCTGAGGGTTAGTGTGGACTTGTTGGGCCAAAGTTTTTTTTTGTGTGAACATCATCCTTCTATTACATAGAATCATAGAATCCCTACAGTGTGGAAACAGGCCCTTCGGCCCAACAAGTCCATATTGACCTATAGAGCATCCATCCAGGGAAGATGTGCGGGAAATAGCTTGGACATAGCTGAGGGTCCTATTGACCGCAGTGGCTAAAATCCTTGACATTCAGGAAGGTCCTTTCTGATGTTTTCCTTCCTTGACCTCTCTGCTTTCATTTCTGGCTATAGGCTGTATACACATTATTGACTACAAATCCATCAACTGCTATAGTTACCTTGACTGTGCGCCCTCATGCCCTGCCTCCTCCCAGGTTTCCATTCCATTCTCCCAGTTTCTCCATCTCCATTGCACCTGTCCCAATGATGACATCTTCCATAAGGGTGCCTCAACATTTCCTCCTTCTTCCTCAATCAAGGATTCCCCTCCACCCATATATGGTTAACACGGCCTTCAACTGAAGTAATAGGCACCTCATTTTCTGCATAGGCACTTTCCAGCCTTCAGGACTCAGCATTGAATTCAATAAGCTTAGAGCAGGAATGCTCTCCTCCATTTTGATGAAACACCTTTCCCCCACCAGTATCTTGTTAGCATGGATTAGCTTTTGTCAGATCGAACATAATTTCTTCTATTCACACCTACAATTAAGATTTATTTTGTATAACTATTATCCCTCGTTTACCACTATCACTGTCTTTGTCTTCTTCTCTGGGCACTCTCACTATCTGTCCCACTTGCTCATTGTAGAAAGTAAGGTGTGTCAAGTAGGGGAACATTTAGGACCAGTGATCATGGTATGGTAATATTTAGGTCAGCTACAGAAAAGGATAAGAAGCAATCTGCAGTACAAATAATTAATTGGAGCATGAGCAATTTACATACAGTGAGGACAGATCTAATGCAGACAATATAGAGTCAATGTTTAGCAGGCTAAAGTATAACAGAACAATGTGTTGACTTCCAAGAAGAAATAGTTTGGCAACAATCAAGAAATATTTGCACAATGGAATGTTTTTTATTCATTTGGGGTATGTGGGTGTTGCTGGCTGGTGAGGTAGCCTGAGCTGCCTGGATGACAGAAGAGAAAGAGAGTGAGATGAGGTGTATCCATAAAGATCTCAGCACAGGTAGACGGTGGTGAAGAAAGCATGCGGGATGCTTGCCTTCATTTACCAGGGCATAGAATATAGGAGAAAGGAAGTCTTGTTGTAACATTGGCTAGGCCACAGATGAAATATTGTATCTGCAATATTAGAAGGACATGCTCGCAATGGAGTGGGTGTAGAGGCGATTCACCAGGATGTTGTCTGGGATGGACAGCCTCAGTTATGAGGAGAGACTAGATAAGCTGTGTTTGTTTTCCCTGGAGTAGAGGAGGCTGAGGGAGGATCTGATTGAGGTATACAAAATTATGAGATGCATAGATAAAGTAGATGTGTCTAAGACCGGATGGCATAAGTGGTTTAGAGGTGATCTGAGGAAAAATATTGTCACTGCGAGGTCGGTGGAAACATGGGACATATTGCCTGAAAAGGTGATGGAGGCAAGTACTCTCGCAACATTTCAGAAGAAGCTGGACAAACACTTAAAATGCCAGGGCATCAATAAGCACAAACATGGTAACATGGCTTTGTGCATGGGAAATCGTGTCTCACAAACTTAATTGCATTTTTTTTTGAAGAACTAATGAAGAGGATTGATGAAGGCAGAGTGGTGGATGTGATCTATATGGATTTCAGTAAGGCATTCAATAAGGTTTCTTATGGTAGACTGGTTGGCAAGGTTAGACCACATGGAATACAGGGAGAACTAGATATTTGGATACAGAACTGGCTCACAGGTAGAAGACAGAGGGTGGTGGTGGAGGGCTGCTTTTCAGACCGAGGCCTGTGACCAGTGGTGTGCCACAAGGATCGGTGCCAGGTCTACTGCTTTTTGTCATTTATATAAATGATTGGGATATGAACATAGGAGGTATGGTCAGTAAGTTTGTAGATAACACCAAAATTGGAGGCATAGTGGGCAGCGAAAAGGTTGTCTAAGAGTTCAATGGGATCTTGATCAGATGGGCCAATGGGCTGAGGAGTGGCAGATAGAGTTTAATTTAGATAAATGTGAGGTGCTGCATTATGGAAAGGCAAATTAGAACAAGACTTATACATTTAATGGTAAGGTCCGGGGAAGTATTGCTGAACAAAGAGACCTTAGAGTGCAGGCTCATATTTCCTTGAAAGTGGAGTCTCAGGTAGACAGGGCAGTGAGGAAGGTGTTTGGTACGCTTGCCTTTATTGGTCAGTGCATTGAGTATCAGAGTTGGGAGGGTCATGTTGTGGCTGTACAAGATATTGGTTAGGGTCACTTCTGGAATACTGCGTACAATTCTGGCCTCCCTGCTACAGGAAGGATGTTGTGAAACTTGAAAGAGTTCAGAAGAGATTTACAAGGATGTTGCCGGGTTGGAGGGTTTGAGCTACAGGGAGAGGTTGAATTGGCTGGGACTGAGGGGGTGACCTTATAGGTGTTTAATAAAATCATGAGGGGCATTCATAGGGTGAATAGCCAAGGTCTTCTCCCCAGGACAGTGGTGCCTAAAACTTGGTTTGGACATAGGTTTAAGGTGAGAGGGGAAAAATTTAAAAGGGACGCAAGAGGCAACTTTTTCACACAGAGGGTGGTGCGTGTATGGAATGAATTGCCAGAGGAAGTGGTGGAGGCTTCACACAATTGCAACATTTAAAAGGCCTCTGGAAAGGTATATGAATAGTAAGGGTTTAGAGGGATATGGGCCAAATGCTGGCCGATGGGACTAGATTAATTTAGGATGTCTGGTCAGCAATGAGGAGTTGGACTGAAGGGTCGGTTTCCACGCTGTACAGCGCTGTGACTCTGTGACTCTATAGTTGTCCAATAGGTCTGTTTCTTTGCTGTATGGAGCTATGATTCTATGAGATAAAGGATGCATATGATTGATATTGGGTTGACAGCTCCAGACTGTATATATAAAGTTCAGATTGGAGGTGAAAAACCGAAAAGAATCAGCAAAGAGAGTGTAAGAGAAGAGACCAGCAGCCTATGCTTAAAACAGTTGCAAAGATGTAACAAACTGTGTTTTGTTTACTTGTTTCTAAAACTTTTCTCATTATACCAAAAGGTGACTACCCTCACACCAACTAGGCCATGCAAGTCCTAAAGAACCCACACACTTCGAAGATACAGCAGGTGACACACACAGCCTCAAGGTCACTGTTGACCTGAATTTTTAGGCTTCTGTGTAGATCCAGGAATTGGCTGTAAGTCTGGGTGGCAGCTGGCAGCTCATCATACCATCAGGCAAGTCACGGATGCCCTGTTTCAGAGGTTGGGGGGTAAAACATCCATTTTGACATAGATGGGCCAGTGTGAACCGCTGAGGTTTGCCACCATCGATGGAGTTCCTCAGGTCCATGGGGTCATTTAATGTAGCCATTGAAGCACCATAAGACCAGCCAACAGGTTCCTGGGAGGGTATGCACGTGAAGCTTTGGCCTATTTCGTCAGCTTGCAGGTTACAATTCTTTCAAGTTTCATGTCACCTGCAAACTTTGAAATTGCCCTCTGCTCACCGATCCAGATCATTATATATTATCAGGAAAAGCAAGGGTCCAAATACTGAGCCCTGGAGAACTTCCCCCATAAACGTTCCTCCAGCCTGAAAAATATCTTTGATCATTATTCTCTATTTCCTATCACAGCCAACTTTATATGCATATTGCTTCTGTCTAGTTTATACCATGTCCTATTGCTTTCCTCATAAGTCCATTGTGTGGTATGGTCTAAACCTCCTTCTAGAACTCCACGGATACCACATCAACAGCATTACCCTCATTGGGCCTTTCTGTTAAAACAGCAGCACGTTAGTTAGAGTTAGAGAGAGTTTTCTGAAGAAGGGTCTAGGCCCGAAATGTCAGTTTCCTGCTCCTCTGATGCTTCTTGGCCTGCTGTGGTCATCTAGCTCTACACCTTGTTATCTCTTATAGCAAGTTAGTTAAACATGATTTCTCCTTTAGAAATCTATGCTGGCTCTTCCTAATCAACCCACACTTTTCCATGTGATTTCCAGTGGTTAGCACTGCAGCTTCACAGCACCAGGGACCCGGGTTCAATTCCCGCCTTGGGTGACTGTGTGGAGTTTGCACATTCTCCCCGTGTCTGCGTGGGTTTTCTCAGGGTGCTCTGGTTTCCTCCCACAGTCCAAAGATGTGCAGGCTGGGTGGATTGGCCATGCTGAATTGCCCGTAGTGTTCAGGGATGTGTGGGCTATAGGGGGATGGGTCTGGGTGGGAGGCTTCAAGGGGTTGTGTGGACTTGTTGGGCTGAAGGGCCTGTTTCCACACTGTGGGGAATCTAATGTAATTGCTTCTGGAATCTTCACCATCACTGAAGTTCTTGAAATCCTGGGATTATCCTTACAATCTTCTTGAACAAGTCTGTAAAATTTGCAATTTTCCAGCCTTCTGGCACTTCCCTAAGAGCAGGAAAGACTTCCCACAATGTCTGCCCTTAATCCCTTCTAAATCCTTGGGTGCATCTTAACTGGTCACGGGTCTCTTATCACCTTTGAGTGCCAACAGTTTATCCAAGGTTTCTTTCTAACTAATTTTGAATCTTTCCAGTGGCAGACATCCCTCCTCTGTCACTGTGGCCTGGCCAGCATCCTCCTCTTTGCATCTGCATTGACAAAAGTATTCAGTTAACACCTCAGCCATGCCCCTACCTCCTTGTATAAATTTCCTTTCTGGCCTCAGGTAGGCCCTACTCCTCCTAAAACCACTCTGATCCTATTTAAATGCCTGGAGAAGACTTTAGGATTCTCCATTATTTTAGTGGCTGGTCTTTTCTCATTATTCCTCCTTTTATCTCTTAATTGGTTTTCCACCTTCTCTCTAAGCCCTTAGTATTTTTCCCAGTTCTCAAATGTATTTTCTGCCTTACACTTGTTGTAAGTACATTTCTTCTTTCTCACGTTATTTTCTACCTCCTTTGTTGTCTAGAGGGCTTGGGATTTGTTTGTCCTACCTCTCCCCTTTGAGGGAATTTCCCTTGATTGTATCTAAACCATCTGCTCTTTGAAAGTAGCCCATTGTTTAGTTGTTTCAGAGATAGTAGGAACTGCAGATGCTGGAGAATCTGAGATACCAAGGTGTAGAGCTGGATGAACATAGCAGGCCAAGCAGCAGAGGAGCAGGAAGGCTGATGTTTCCTGAAACATCAGCCTTCCTGCTCCGATGATGCTGCCTGGCCTGCTGTGTTCATCCAACTCTACACCTTGTTATCCCATTGTTTACTGTTTTCTCTGCCAAACTCTTGTTCCAGTTCTGTTCTTGCCCCACTGAAGTCAGCTCTCCACCAATCAATATTTTTTGTACCCTGGATTGCTGTATGACATTCTCCTCCACCATCCTGAACCTTATGATACAATAATCACTGACTGCTAAATGTTTCCCCACTGACTTGATCCTCTTGTCCCACCTCACCTGCATCCTGTTTTGTGGATTGGACACAGTCTAGGGACACATGTCCCTTGCTGCCCCTTGCACTGCCAGAATCCCAGTCTATATTTGAGTAATTGAAGACTCCATTATACCTATATAATGTTAGTATCTCTCTGTAATTTCCTAGAAGATTTGTTGCTCTACGTCATTCCAATAGTTGGTGAGCTATAGGCTACACCAGGCAATGTGATTGTAATATCCTTATTCCTTTGCTCAAGCCAATTGATACTGTCCTTGAATCCTGAAACATCATCTTTCTCCAATACTGCAATGCTCTTCTTAACCAACACTGCTATCCCTTCTCCTTCCATCCTTTTCTATCTTTCCTGAACAGCTCATAACCAGAAATATTTAACACCCAGATTTACCCACACATGAGTCAAGTCTCTGTTATCACCACAACAACATATTTCCACGTGGCTATCTGGGTCTATAACTCACCAACCTTATTTACTATTTTTACTATGTAACATAAACCCCAATAACCACAGTGTTCTGTGTGCTGGACATATGATATAGATCCACATTCATCAGGAAGATCAATATAAATTTTCTTTTACTTTTAATTGGCAACTGGACACATAGATTTGCCTCCCACATGACTTTCACACTAGTCCATCCATATTTCATCAATGCATGGCAGGCCAATTGAACACTTTCACCTGACCTGAGCACTTGATTCAGATGAGTTGTGTATTTTACAGAAAGTGAGCAGGAGCATACTGTCGTCGTGACAGTTCTGCTCCAACTACTTGGGGCAGCTAGTGGATGGCATCTATACTGCCGCACAGCTGCCACCTTTCCTGTTGGGTGATTTGTTCACTGCTATTATAATCATCTGCTTCCTCCTCAAAGGGTCCACAATTACCCAATTCACAGACATTTTGTGCTCTTGGTGCACAGACTATCCCATGCTGCTGTAGCAGTTTACTTTTTACTGTAGTTTATTCCTACTTGTAAGTGGTATGGTGCCATTAACACTGTACTCCACTATATGAGTTGCTAAGCTCATGAGATGAATGAACACAGAGAAAACTGTGGTAAATTGCTTGGTGATACAATAGAAATTGTCCTCAAAGCTCACTACGTCCATGCATGTTTGGGCCATCCAAAACACACAAAAGCAATGCTCTTTTCCATTGTATTCTACCTATGACTGGCTCTACATAACATGGGTTGGGCACATGATTGTGTAAACTATCGTAATCAGTGTTAAATAGGTTTTCTGCATACACTGTGAAGGATTCCTTCACTTTCATGAAAACCATACAAGACCTATATATTGGGAGCAATAGTGCTCTTTCTACACTGTTAGCATATTTACCAATATACCATTCAAAGAAGCCATCAGAATTTGCACTGTCATGAAAATCTAGATGTGCGACTAATGTCTGAACCTATGTTCATTGAACTCATGAACTCACCAAACATCCACTCCCTCCACCACCGACACTCAGTAGCTGCAGTGTGTACCAACCACAAGATGCACTGCAGAAATTCACCAAAGTTCCTCAGATAGTACCTTCTAAACCCACGACCACTTCCATCTGGAAGGACAAGGGCAGCAGATACATGGGAACACCACCCCCTGCAAATTCCCCTCCAAGCCACTCACCGTCCTGACTTGGAAATACATCACCATTCTTTCACTGTTGTTGGGTCAAAATCCTGAATTCCCTCCCTCAGGGCATTGTGGGTCAAAGCACAGCACATGGACTGCAGCGGATCAAGAAGGCAGCTCACCTTCACTGTCTCAAGGAGCAACTGGGGATGGGAAGAAATGCTGGCCCAGCCAATGACACCCACATCCCACAAATGAATAGAATCATTGGCTTCAAATCTGTTTTGGCGCACTTGAAGCCACTATAGGACCAGTTATCGCTAACATTTATGTTGGTTACCATGAGCAGTGCATCTTCGGTGGAATGACCACTGACCCCCTTGCATATTTCCAATACGTAGATGACACATTTACAATACTTGAATCTAGTGTTGCAAAGAAGTTCTATACACAGCTGAATAAACTTCAGCCTGAACTTAAATTTACCATTGAAATGGAAGCGGCAAATGAGCTCCTTACTTTGAAGTATTAGTTGAGAATGATGATGTTCACTGGTCTGTGTATGCAGTGGGATTCCTACAACTTCATGTGCCATAGGAGCAATCTGATTGGCAACATCATGAACAAGGCCCTAGACACCTGCTCACTCTGTAGGCTTGATGCTGAGTTAGGGAATGTCAAACCTACCCTGGAGTGACAGAGAATAATACCCTGATAAAATCATCTCTTACTGTATATCCCAAACATTAAGCAGTGCCCTGTCTACCTTAGATTATACTGGAAGGGGAATGTGTCACAAACATTTGAACAACAGGTGAAGCTAGCTGTCTCATGCTACTGTTACTGCACTTACTGCACAAGCTGATTTCTCCTCAGATAGAATGCTGTCATCAAGCCACTTTGTTAGGCCATGTTCAATTCTAATCTCTCTGCTATCGGAAATATGTTGTTAAACTTGAAAGGTTTCAAAGAAGATTACAGGCATGTTGCTGGGGTTGGAGGGTTTGAGCTACAGGGAGAGGCTGAACAAGCTGGGGCTGTTTACCAGTCAAGTTAGCAGTAGAGTAGGATGCTCCAACTAGAGATTCTCTGCTTCTTCAGTTTATTTCCCATCTGTTTCTCTCTTCTTCCCTGCTTGGTGTTCTCTCCTGAGGTAGAGTGGGCTGGAGGCCTGAGCGGAGCGGGAATGGCCAGCAGGCTGGGGGCCTGAGCGGAGCGGGAATGGCCAGCAGGCTGGGGGCCTGAGCGGAGCGGGAATGGTTGTAGGACTGGGGATCGGTGTGGGCAGTGTGGAAGCCCCTGTGCTGATCTACTGAAAGACTGTTATGCTTATCTTTTTTAACTTTATTCTCATTTTCCTAACTTACACTATAGACAACAGCAAGTAATGTAACTTTTTTCCTTTCTTTTTGCCTCGATTTCTGTATTTTGTATCTATGATCTGTACCGAGGTACTTTGTACCTGTGATGGTGCCAAATGGGAGAAATTGTCAACTTTTCACTGTACTCCTGTACTTCCATACTTGAGTACATGTGACAATAAAGGATATTCCAACTCTAATTCTAATTCTATTTTCCCTGGAGTGTTGGAGTTTGAGGGGTGGCCTTACAGATGTTTATAAAATCATGAGGGGCATAGATAAGGTGAGAGAGGAAAGATTTAAAACGGACCTGAGGGGTAAATATTTCGCACAGAGGGTGGTGGAATGAGCTGCCAGAGGAAGTGGTGGAGGCTGGTACAGTTACAACATTTAAAAGGCAGCTGGATGGGTATATCAAGTGGAACGGTTTAGAGGATATGGGCCAAATGCTGGCAAATGAGACTAGCTTAATTTAGGATATCTGGTCAGCATGGATGCGTTGGATCAAACAGTCTGATTTCATACTGTGCAGCTCTATGACTGGGTGACTCTAAGGCAAGTGAATGTTTTGTCTCCCACACAAGAGTAATGCAGTATATGGGCTCTGGTGCCAATATGATGCCAGGTATGTAAGGCAAGCGTCTCAATGACTGGTGGACCATATCAAACAACATTTCTGTTGGCCTCCTGGAGTGGGCAGCATGGTGAATGTGCTTACAAGCATCAGGAAGATATGCCCTTTCCTGGGGGAGGCAATTACTGCTGGATTGTTAATCCAGAGACCCAGACAACTTTCTGGGGACCTGGGTTTGAATCCCGCCATGGCAGATGGTGGCATTTGAATTCAATAAAAATCTGAAATTACGGATCTAATGATGACCATGAATCCATTGCTGTTTGTTGGAAATCGCACCTGGTTCACTAATGCCCTTTAGGGAAGCAAACTGCCATCCTTACCTGGTCTGGGCTACATGTGACTCCAGACTGACAGCAATGTGGTTAACTCTGGGCAATTAGGGATGGACAATAAATGCTGCCTAGCTAATGGTGCCACCATCTAGTTAATGAATAAAAAATATTCACCATCAATTGTACTATAGGAAACCATTTATTGAATTATTCAGACTGCACTAAGAGCTACACCAGAATCCATAGAAACCTAGAAAATAGGAGCAGGGGTAAACCATTTGGTATGATCATGCCTGATCTTCTTACACAGTACGCTGTTCTGACTTTCTCCCTATATCCTTTGATCCCTTTTAGTCCTAAGAACTACATCTATGTCTTTCTTCAAAATCTTCAATGTTTTGGACTCAACAGTTTCCTGTAGCAGAGAATTCCGCAGGTTTACCACTCTCTGGGTGAAGAGGTTTCTATTCATCTCAGTCCTAAAAGGCCTGCCCATATCCTTAGACTGTGAACCTGGCTCTGGATTCTGCAGTTATTGGGAACATCCTTCCTGTATTTATCCTATATAATCCTTTTAGAATATTATAGGTTTCGGTGAGATCCTTCCTCTTGTTGAGGTTGTACAGGACATTGGTGAGGCTTCTTCTGGAGTACTGTGTCCAGTTCTGGTCCCCCTGTTATAGGAAGGATAACATCAAGCTGGAGAGGGTTCAGAACAGATTGGGAACGGAGGGTTTGTGTTATAAAGAAAGGCTGGATAGACTGGAACATTTTTCACTGAGTCACAGTAGGTTGAGGGATGACCTTAGAGGTTTGTAAAGCCATGAGGGTATAGAAAAGGTGAATGGCAAGATGTCTTTTCCATAGGGTGGGGGATTTCAAGACTAGGGAGCATAGTTTTAAGGTGAGAGGAGGAAGATTTCAAAAAGACACGAGGGGCAATTTCTTCAGAGTGTGGAATGAACTTCTTGAGGAAGTGGTGGATGTGGGTACAGTTACAATGTTTAAAAGACTTTCAGATAAGTACATGAACAGGAAAGGTTTGGAGGGATATAAGCCAAGCGCAGGCAGGTAGGACTAGTTTAGTTTGAGTTTATAGTCAGTTGGGACTGTTTGGACCAAAGGCTCTGTTTCCATGTAATATGACCCTATGACTGTGACTGGGATCCTCACTTAATTTTTTGCCAAAGCTCCATCTCTTTCACATGGCTCTCCCTACTGGCTTAATGAGTTCCACCTCTCCTGTCCACAATTCCTTTGGTACATTTTCCCCAGTCTCCTTTCCATTGCCTTCTGGAACTGAGCCAGAGTGTGGTTTGTAACTGCATGCTGCCTTTCCTTTTGCTCTGTGAAAGTTTGTGATCAACACAAAGTGGTGTGCCAAGACAACAATTAGGCAAGCCCCTCCTGTTTAATTACCAAAGTGCACAGCAAATAACCTTCCTGTACAACTTGTGTGTAAAAATACCCAGCTGTTGGAATACCCTGCAGCAATTTTATAATTGGAGCTCAGTGGGCAGGAACCAGGCAAGACCCAGAACTATAGAAATTGTTACTTCCAGCACTGAATTGCTGCCAGCTTCCTTCATTACACTGGCCTCCATTTATAGAATAACGTTCTTCAGTCTTTTTCTAAATGGAATCCAAATTTCTTTTCAATCTGTTCTTATCATTACTTGACTCTCTTCATCTATTAAGTTTTTTGAACTGCGTACTGACTCTGACCCTTCCATTTCCCTCCGCACTCTGGAGAAAATGGGATTCAGGGTGAGTTTGCCAATTGAATATAAAGTTGGCTTGATGATAGTAGACAGAGGGTGGTGGGGGAGGATTGTTTTTCAGACTGGATGCCTGTGACCAGCAGTGTTCCACAGGTGTCAGTGCTGGGTCCACTGTTCTTTGTCATTTCAATAAATGATTTTGATGAGAATTTGGCAGTTTAGCTACTAAGTTTGTGGATGATGCCAAAATTGGTGGTATGGTGTATAGTGAAGAAGGTTATCTAAGATTACAAAGAGATCTTGATCACTTGGGCCAATGTGCTGAGGAGTGACAGATGGAGTTTAATTTGGATAAATCTGAGTCATTTTTTAAAAACAAACAAGGGCCTTGGGTAATATTGTAGAACAGAGATACCTAGGTGTTCAGGTACATAATTCTTTGGAGTTTGCAACACAGGTAGACATGGTGGTTAAAAAAGTGTTTGGCACACCTGCCTTCACTGCTCACACCTCTGAGTATGGGAGTTGGGACGTCATGTTGAGGTTGTACAGGACATTAGTGAGGCCTCTTCTGGGGCACTGTGTGCAGTTCTGGCCTCCCTGTTATAAGAAGGATATTATTAGGCTGGAGACGGTTCAGAAAAGATTTACCGGGATGTTGCCAGGAATGGAAGGTTTGAGTTATAGATAGAGGCTGGGACTTTTCTCATCCGAGCATGGGAAGTTGAGCAGTGACATTATATAAACGTTTTTTAAATCTTGAGGGGCATAGATAAGGTGAAAGGCAGGTATCTTTTTTCTAGGGTGGGGGAATTTCAAGGCTCAAAGGCATATTTTTAAAGTGCAAGGAGAAAGATTTAAAAAGGACACGAGGGGCAACATTTATAAACAGAGGGTGGAACATGTGTGGAATGAACTTCCTGAGGAAGTGGGGATGTGGGTACAGTTACAATGTTTAAAAGATATTTAGATATGTACGTGAATGGGAAATGTTTGGAGGGATATGGGCCAAGTGCAGGCATTTGAGACTAGTTTAGTTTAGGATTATGGTCGGCATGGACTGGTTGGACCGAAGGGTCTGTTTCCGTGCTGTGTGACTCTATGACTCTAAGTTCCCACAGATTGGAGGGTGGCAAGTATAACCCCAATATTTATAAACAAAGGGAGAGAAAAAAAAAAGAGAATTACGGATCAGTTAGCCTAACATTGATATTGGAGTAATGCTTGATTATTATAAAAGACAAGATAACTTAGTTTAGAAAGCATTAACAGGATTGGATAAAGCCATCCAAGGGTTTATGAGAGGCAAATCATACCGAACAAATTTACCAGAATTTTTTTTAGGATGTAACAACTACAATAGATAGAACCAGTGGATGTGGTGTGTTTGGATTTTCATTGGCAATATATTGAAAAGTGTGAATGTACAACAGGATTTAAGTGTCCTTCTGCACCAGTCAATGAAATTAAATGGGCAGGTGCTACAAACAATTATGAAAGCAAATGCTGTAATAGCTTTCATTGCAAGAGGATTGGAATTCAGAAGTAGGAACGTCTTACTGTAGCTTCAACAGGGCCTTGGTGAGATCACATCTGTGTGCAGTTTTGGTCCCCCTATCAAACAAAAAGTATACTTGCCATTGAGGGAGTGCAGCAGACATTCACTTGGCTGACACTGGGGATGACAGGCTGGTCCGACTGGGCCTGCATTCACTAGATTTAGAAGGATGAGAGGGAATCTGATTAAAATGTATAAAATTCTAACAGGGCTGGAAAGACTAAATGCAGGGAGGATGTTATTCCTGGTTGGGGAGTCTGGAACCAGATGCACTCTCAGGGTATCGGATAGGCCATTTAGGATGAGGAAAGATTTCTTCACTCAAAAGGTAGTAAACCTGTGGAATTCTCTACCACAGAAAGCTGTGGATGCTGAGTCATTGAATATATTCATGAAAGAAACAGAAACATGTTTAGATTTTAAAGGCATCAAGTAATATGGGGAGAAAGCAGGAATTTGACATCAGCCATGATCAGGTTTAATGATGGAGCAGGCTCAAAGGACCAAACGGCCTGCTCCTATTCCAAGTTTCTATATTTCTATGGTCTACTTTGGTCCTAATGACGTAGTTAGATGTTAAATAAAAGAAGCAGAACCTCAAAAGGTAGTAATCTCTGGATTACTACCTCAGCAATGTGCAATTTACCATCGGGTACATAAGATTAGAGAGACCAACACAAGACTCAAGGCCTGGCATGGGAGAAGATTTGTCAGATGCTGGCACCAGTATTTGGGAAAGTCATACCTATATCATTGGGACAGTCTACACTGAACTGTGCTGAGACTGGTTTTCTAATGAACTGCAGAACTAGGGATGTCGAGAAGATATTAAACTAAATAAAGAATGGCGGTGGTGGTTGGGAACAAGCTTGGGTAGATGTAGCAAGCTAAGGGATAGTCTCAAGACAAGAAAACAAAATAGAATAGCAATTTATTGTCACTCATTAATGAGAATACAGTATGATGTCGATACATCGCCACAATTCGGTGTCATTTTACTTACAGAAATTATAAAAAGAAGTAATTGAGGCAAATGTAGGGTCAAAGTCCATCTTTTGTTCCCTCCACGACTCCTGGGTTTCTGGAGTGGCTACGGGAGTCAATTATTACGGATGTAACAACTGAGCATTTGGAACATGGTGACAGAATTGGTCTTAATCAGCATTGATTCACTAAAGGAAAAATCATGCTGAACAAATCTTTTTTTGAGGATGTGAACAGTAGAGGGGACAAGGGCGACTCAGTAGATGTTGTGTATCTGGACTTTGAAAAGGCTTTTGACAAGGTTCCACACAAGAGATTAGTAAGGGAGGTTCATGGTATTGGAGGTAATATATTGACATGAATAGACAGGACGAATGTCAGACAGGGAGCAGAGAGTTGGAATAAATAGGTCCTTTTCAGAGTGACAGGTGGGTTATGGTGGTGTTCATTGCTGGGACCCCACCTATTCACAATATACATTAACTATTCAGGCAAAGGAATTGAATGCAATAACTCCAAATTTGCAGATGATGCTAGGCTGGGTAGCAGTGTGTGCTGTGAGGAGGATGCGAAGAGGTTGCAGGGTTACTTGTATCGACTGGCTGAGTGGGCAAATGCAATATAATGTGGATAACTTCACATTTATCCACTTGGGTCACAAAACCAGGAAAGCAGATTAATATCCAAATGGTGGCAGTTTAGGAAAAGGTGAGGTGCAATGAGCACTGGGTATCATGGTGGAATAGTCACTGAAGGTGCAGGAGGCAGGGAGGAAAGCTAATGGCATGCTGGCTTTTATAGCCACAGGATCCGAGTACAGGAATGGGGATGTCTTGCTGCAGTTATACAGGGCCTTGGTAAGGCCCTGCCTTGAGTATCGTGCCAACATGTACTAAGAAAGGTAACGTGGCTGTAATATCTGGTTTGCTTCAGGATGTGGTCAAGCAGTTTCAGGGCTGAAGAGATTACAAGAGATTTGCAGTGGGAGAGAGAGATCCACTGAGGTATTTCCGGAGGGAGGAGGGTAACTTCTTCAAGGTAGGCATCTTTAGAAGAGGTTTTGCAGTCGGGTTAAAATTGTTGCAGAGATTGTAGGAACTGCAGATGCTGGAGAATCTGGGATAACAAGGTGTAGAGATGGATGAACACAGAAGGCCAAGCAGCATCAGAGGAGCAGGAAAGCTGATGTTTTGGGCCTAGACCCTTCTTCAGAAATGGGGGAGGGGAAGGGAGTTCTGAAATAAATAGGGAGAGAGGGGGAGGCGGATTGAAGATCGATAAAGAGAAGATAGGTGGAGAGGAAACGGATAGATCAGAGGCAGGGATGGAGCCAGTAAAGGTGAGTGTAGGCGGGGAGATAAGTCAGTCCAGAGAGGATGGACAGGTCAAGGGGGTGGGATGAGGTTAGGAGGTAGGAAATGGGGGTGGGGCTTGAGGTGGGAGGAGGGGATGGGCGGGAGGAAGAACAGGTTAGGGATGCAGGGACGAGCTGACATGGTTTTGGGATGCTGCACGGGAAAGGGAGATTTTGAAGCTTGCGAAGTCCACATTGAGCTGCAGGGTTCCCAAGTGGAATATGAGTTGCTGTTCCTGAAACCTTTGGGTGGCATCGTTGTGGCACTGCAGGAGGCCCAGGATGGACATGTCATTGAAGGAATGGGAGGGAGAGTTGAAATGGTTCGCGACTGGGAGGTGCAGTTGTTTATTGCGAACCGAGCGTAGGTGTTCTGCAAAGCGGTCACCAAGCTTCCGCTTGGTTTCCCCAATGTAGAGGAGGCGGGAACAGCAGATACAGTATAACACATTAGCAGATGTGCAGGTGAACAAGCTTTCCTGCTCCTCTGATGCTGCATGGCCTGCTGTGTTCATCCAGCCTCACACTGTTATCCTTGAGTATTGTGTACAGTTTTGGTCTTAGTCTGAGGAAGGACATTCTTGCTAGTGCGGGAGTTCAGCGAAGGTTCACCAGACTGATTCCCTGGATGGCAGGACTGACATATGAAGAAAAACTAGATTGGCTGGGCTTGTGCTCACTGGAATTTAGAAGAATGAGGGGAATCTCATTGAAACATATCCTGATAGGACAGGACAGGCTAGATGCAGGAAGAATGTTCCCAATGTTGGAGAAGTCTAGAACAAGGAGTCACAGTTTAAGAATAAGGTGTAAGCCATTCAGGACTGAGATGAGGAAGAATTTCTTCACTCAGTTGTGAACCTGTGGAATTCTCTCCCATAGAAAGCTGTTGGGGCCATATATTCATTAGAGGGAGCTGGATGTGGCACTTGTGGCTAAAGGGATCAAGGGGTATGGAGAGAAAGAATAGGATACTGAGATTGCATGATCATATTGAATGGTGGTGCAGGTTTGAGGGCTGAATGGCCTACTCCTGCACCTATTTTCTATGTTTCTATGCATACTTAAACAGATTGCAGATATTGGCCATTAACCGGTTAGTACCTAGGGTTGGTTACAGCAAATCTGGGAGAGACCTTATGGCCCAGCAGATTGAAGGTGTTAAATGGTGACTGAGACTTTGTGGGAAATGGCCAGAGGCTTGAACTGGGTTTTGAACTGTACTTTTTGGCATAGGGAGTTTGGCCATTGAAACTGCAGCATGAAGATTTGAAGGCTCCCTGCCTTAATTCCCATCGTCAGCTATTGGAAGCTCAGAGCGTAGAAACTACGTTATAAATATTACTGACTTCCTCTGATGGAGCTGAAAAGGTGGCATCGATTTACATCTTCAGAAAATCAATTAAGTAACAATCATATATGCCTGTAGAACAATGCATTGGAAAAACGCTCACAGGGCTAAAAAGAAAGGTTATTGGCTTTCAACATAGAAATTAATTAGGCTACATTGTTGTCTAATTTTGCTCTGTTAAAGTTATTGGATTGTTAATAAATTGCTAAGTCTTAGTTTAAGCTACAAATTCTTGTCAAGAAATAATTATGCACAGAGTCTGAAAATGTTTATTCAAAAAGTCTGGTCAGGAACCATTGGAGTCAATTTTTAAGGTTTTGATTTTTCTGTGTTGAAAATACAGAGGTAGAAAGACTGATTTAGTTCAGCTGTCTGTCTTTATATTGTAACAAATTCTGAATCCAATTAGCCATTTTTTTTCAGGTCCAATGGTCTCTTAGCTTTGCTATCAGTCTCCCATGTGGGATCTTACCAAAAGCCTTTTGTTAAGTCCCAGTAGATTATGTCGAACACATTTCTCTCTTCTACGTACCTGATCACCTCTGAAAAGTTCAATCAAGTTGGTTAAACATGACATCTCCTTCACAAAACCACACTGACTGTTCTTGATTAATCCCTGCCTGTCCAAACACAGATTCATTTTGTCCTTCAGAATTGTTTCCAATTGTTTTCCTAACGCTAAAGTTAGACTGACTGGCCTGTAGTTTCCTGGTTTATCCTTTCCTCCCTTCTTGAATAACGGTAATACACTGCTGTCCTCTAATCCTCTGGTACCTCTCCTGTAGCCAGAGAGCAACTGAAAATTATCAATGCCCCTGCTGCTTCCTCTCTTGACTCATTCAGCAGTCCGAGATATATTTCTCCACTCCTGGAGATTTATCTACTTTTAAGCCTGGCAGACCACTCAGAACCTCCTCTCTGTTTATGCTAATTTCTTAAGCTATATCAGAGGACTTCTCCCTGATTTCTACACCCCTATTAACCCTTTCACAAGTGAACACCAACAAAAAGCATTAATTTAGAAGCCTTCTTATATCCTCTGGCTCTACACACAAATTACCACTCTGGGGCCTACTCTTTCCCTAGTTATCCTAAATGTACTTCTAAAACAACTTAAGATTTTACTTTGTTTTACATGCAATTATTCTTCTATGTCCCTTTTTGCTGTCCTGAGTTCCTTATTATATTCTTGTTTGACATTTTACGCTCCTCTGGAGCTTTTGCTGAACTGAAAGGACTTGAAAAGAAGAAGAAGGTTTCCAATCAGGAGTCAGAAGCAGCAAAAGGGCACCTCGCTGAATCCTGACCGAGCTGTGGGTTGACAAGTCCCTGAGCCTTGATGGACTTCACCCTAGGGCCTTCAAACGGTGTGGCTAATGAGCTAGTGAATTATTGGTGTCGATTTTCCAATGCTTGCTAGATTCACTAGTCCTTATACACACACGACAGCGTGGCCATATTCCACCCCCAACTGCATTTACAAGTTTGCTGATGACACCACCATGTCCGGGGAGTTATGATCGCCAATCTGTGCTGGTCTACCCACGTCGATGCGACGATCACGATAACACAACATCTCTACCTCCTCAGAAGACTAAGGAAATTCAGCATGGCCACAAAGACTCTTATAAATTTTTATAGATGTACAATAGAAAGTATCTGACTGGGATGCATGCAGCATTGCTTTGGATCACAGCATGCGTCCAATTGTTTTTTTCTCAGACAGAGATAAATATAATTAAGTGAAGGCTCATCTAACAGGAATTTGCTTAAATATGAATGTTTATTAAGTAAACAAGTCTCACATCCTTTCAGAAAAAGCAACAAGTTTCATACCCTCCAGCCCATTGGGGGCGCCCCTTGAGCAATGGTTGGCCTGGAGGCTTAAATTCGCTCCTGCCACTGTTCACGCTCCTGGCCCAAGGCAAAGTCCAGTGACTTGGAATGAAACTCTCTCTCTCTCTCTCTCTCTCTCTCTTATCCAGTGTAACAAACAGCCAGCACAAAGAAAGCACATACAGAAAAACAAAACTGCTGGCTGGTACAGAACACCCAGGATGGGAAAACCATCTGCAGGTGTCGTCTTCAGCTCATAAAGGAAAGTTCACAAGGACTCCTTCAAGGTCATGCAGCTTGTCACGTATCATCAACAATTTTAGCCCTTCAGCCCATCCTATACAATCTATTTTCTCATGCAGCTGTTGAATATCATCATTAACTTTTAACCCTTCAGCCCATCCTATACAACTGTGGGATGACAGCTGCTGATCCCAAGACTGCAAGAAACTGCAAAGTTGTGAACACAGCCCACCTCTCATCCATTGACCCCATCTATACCTCCCACTGCCTTGGGAAAGCAGCCAATATCAAAGACCTGTCCCACCCTGGTTATACCCTCATCAACTCTCTTCTGTTAGGCCGAAGATATAAAAGTTTGAATATATTGACAAATAGATTCCAAAACAGCTTCTTCCCCACTGTTACCAGATTTTTGAACGGACCCCAGAAATAGTAATTCCGATCTCTCTATCTCTCCGCACCTGCTCTATGGCTGGATTCTGCACTCTGTCCTGCCACCCTGATGCACTTTGTATGGTACGTTCTGCCTGTACTTGTCACTGTGTCTCAGTACACGTGACAACAATAAACCAGACTCAAACTCAAACATAACCCCTCTTATTAAGAAGGTTTGGAAGAAGTAAACTGCAAACTATAGGCCAGTTAGCTTGGTGTTTATTGTGAGGAAGGTGATAGAATTGATCATCAAGGAGATTATAGTGGGTACTTAAAAAACGTACGGTAATCTGGAAGAATGAACACGGCTTTGTGAAATATAAATCATATTTCACCAATTTTCTATTGCTCACTGGCAGGGCAATATGAGCTGTGGATAAAAAGGAAATGTATTGATGTATTGGGTGGGGAAAGGCACGGTGGGGAAAGACCACGGTATGAAACCCCTCGTTCAGAATAGTTAAAAGGGCCCTATCCTGTACCTGGGCCCAGCTGGCGCCTTCCCCAACTGGTCAGGGGGCCAACTGGGACTGTGCGGGGTGACAACTGCCGGGGTATTTTCTTTGCTTTTTTTTTTCTTCTTTGTTTTTTTTTCCTTTAGTTGATGTATGTACCCCCTGGGTAACCCGGAGCGGCTTGCATGACTGGGCAGGTGTATAAATATGTTTTATTTTTTGTACATCTTATGAATAAAGTATATTTTTTCAAATAAAAAAAGTGACGAAACGTCTGAGAACTAACCTTCCAGCTCAGTGAGCAAACTCACATCCAGAGCAATGTTACAGTAGCCATTTTCCAGTCTTCTGGGACCCTCCCTGACTCCAGTAATTTCTGAAATATTACCAGCAATGCTTCCACAATTTCCTCAGCCATCTGCTTCAGAATTCTGTTTCAGGTGTTGTAATCACATTCAGACGTTTTGGCTTCCCTAGTGCCTTCTTCTAATTGATAGCTGTTAGCCTCACCTCAAATCCCTGATTCTCTTGATGTTCTGGTATGCTGCTAGTATCTTCCATTCTGAAGTGTAAAACAACTTATTCAGTTCATTAATTATTTCATCATTTTCCATTATTACTTCTCCAGCCTCCGATCGGGTGTATAAAGTTCTAAAAGGGGAGGGCGAACAGCCAGAAATCGTGTTACATATTGGCACAAATGATATAGCCAGAAATAGGTTTGAGGATATAAAAAGTGATTTCAGGGAGTTAGGATGGAAGCTGCAGAGCAGGACGAACAGAGTAGTGTTCTCTGGTTTACTACCGGTGCCACAAGATAGTGAGGTGAGGAACAGGGAGCGGGCGCAGCTGAACACGTGGCTACGCAGCTGGTGTAGGAGGGAGGGCTTCAGATATGTTGATAATTGGGATGCCTTCTGGGGAAGGTGGGACCTGTACAAGAAGGACGGGTTGCATCTGAACTGGAAGGGGACCAATGTCCTGGGTGGAAGGTTTGCTCGAGTAGTTCGAGAGGGTTTAAACTAGTATGGCAGGGGGGTGGGAACCTGAGCTGTATACCAGAGGTGAGCGTTGATGCAGGTGAGGCAGTAGCAAGAGGTAGACCAGCTAGTGGGAAGGATTTTCCTGGGAAGGAACCAAGGGATCGGTTAAAGTGTGTTTGCTTTAATGCAAGGAGTATCAGGAATAAAAGTGATGAACTTAGAGCATGGATCAGTACCTGGTGCTATGATGTTGTGGCCATAACAGAGACATGGGTTTCTCATGGGCAGGAATGGTTGCTGGATCTTCCAGGGTTTAGAACATTTAAAAAGAATAGGGAGGGGGGAAAAAAAGAGGAGGGGGTGTAGCACTACTAATCAGAGAGGGTATCACAGCGACAGAAGCTTCCTTTGTCGAGGAAGATCTGCCTACCGAGTCAGTGTGGGTGGAAATTAGGAACAGCAAGGGAGTAGTCACCTCGTTCGGGGTTTACTACAGGCCCCCCAATAGCAGCAGGGAGATTGAAGAAAGCATAGGTCGACAGATTTTGGAAAAGTGTGCACGCAGTAGGGTTGTTGTAATGGGTGACTTTAACTTTCCCAATATTGATTGGAACCTCCTTCGAGCAGAAGATTTGAATGGAGCTGTTTTTGTAAGGTGTGTTCAGGAGGGTTTCCTAACGCAGTACGTTGACAGGCCGACGAGGGGAGAGGCCATTCTAGACTTGGTGCTCGGAAACGAGCCAGGGCAGGTATCAGATCTTGTGGTGGGAGAGCATTTTGGTGATAGTGACCATAACTGCCTCACATTCTACATAGCTATGGAGAAGGAGAGGATTAGGCAGAATGGGAGGATATTTAATTGGGGAAGAGGAAACTATGATGCGATTAGACATGAGTTAGGAAGCATGGACTGGGAGCAGTTGTTCCATGGTAAGGGAACTATAGACATGTGGAGACGGTTTAAGGAACAGTTGTTGGGAGTGATGAGTAAATATGTCCCTCTGAGGCAGGCAAGAAGGGGTAAGATTAAGGAACCTTGGATGACGAGAGCGGTGGAGCTTCTAGTGAAAAGGAAGAAGGTAGCTTACATAAGGTGGAGGAAGCTAGGGTCAAGTTCGGCTAGAGAGGATTACATGCAGGCAAGGAAGGAGCTCAAAAATGGTCTGAGGAGAGCCAGGAGGGGGCACGAGAAAGGCTTGGCAGAAGGAATCCGGGAAAACACAAAGGCATTTTACACTTACGTGAGGAATAAGAGAATGGTCAAAGAAAGAGTAGGGCCGATCAGGGATAGCATAGGGAACTTGTGTGTGGAGCCTGAGGAGGTAGGGGAAGCCCTAAATGAGTTTTTTGCTTCTGTCTTTACGAAAGAAACCAACTTTGTAGTGAATGAAACCTTTGAAGAGCAGGTGTGCATGCTGGAATGGATAGAGATAGACGAAGCTGATGTGCTGAAAATTTTGTCAAACATTAAGATTGACAAGTCGCCAGGCCCGGATCAGATTTGTCCTCGGCTGCTTTGGGAAGCGAGAAATGCAATTGCTTCGCCACTTGCGAGGATCTTTGCATCCTCGCTCTCCACTGGAGTCGTACCCGAGGACTGGAGAGAGGCAAATGTAATTCCTCTCTTCAAGAAAGGAAATAGGGAAATCCCCGGCAATTATAGACCGGTAAGTCTCACGTCTGTCGTCTGCAAGGTGTTAGAAAGGATTCTGAGGGATAAGATTTATGACCATCTGGAAGAGCATGGCTTGATCAAATACAGTCAACACGGCTTTGTGAGGGGTAGGTCATGCCTTACAAACCTTATCGAGTTTTTTGAGGATGTGACTAGAAAGGTTGATGAGGGTCGAGCTGTGGATGTGGTGTATATGGACTTCAGTAAGGCATTTGATAAGGTTCCCCATGGTAGGCTCATTCAGAAGGTCAGGAGGAATGGGATACAGGGGAACTTAGCTGCTTGGATACAGAATTGGCTGGCCAACAGAAGACAGCGTGTGGTAGTAGAAGGAAAATATTCTGCCTGGAAGTCAGTGGTGAGTGGAGTTCCACAGGGCTCTGTCCTTGGGCCTCTACTGTTTGTAATTTTTATTAATGACTTGGACGAGGGAATTGAAGGATGGGTCAGCAAGTTTGCAGACGACACAAAGGTCGGAGGTGTCGTTGACAGTGTAGAGGGCTGTTGTAGGCTGCAGCGGGACATTGACAGGATGCAGAGATGGGCTGAGAGGTGGCAGATGGAGTTCAACCTGGATAAATGCGAGGTGATGCATTTTGGAAGGTCGAATTTGAAAGCTGAGTACAGGATTAAGGATAGGATTCTTGGCAGCGTGGAGGAACAGAGGGATCTTGGTGTGCAGATACATAGATCCCTTAAAATGGCCACCCAAGTGGACAGGGTTGTTAAGAAAACATATGGTGTTTTGGCTTTCATTAACAGGGGGATTGAGTTTAAGAGTCGTGAGATCTTGTTGCAGCTCTATAAAACTTTGGTTAGACCGCACTTGGAATACTGCGTCCAGTTCTGGGCGCCCTATTATAGGAAAGATGTGGATGCTTTGGAGAGGGTTCAGAGGAGGTTTACCAGGATGCTGCCTGGACTGGAGGGCTTATCTTATGAAGAGAGGTTGACTGAGCTCGGTCTCTTTTCATTGGAGAAAAGGAGGAGGAGAGGGGACCTAATTGAGGTATACAAGATAATGAGAGGCATAGATAGAGTTGATAGCCAGAGACTATTTCCCAGGGCAGAAATGGCTAGCACGAGGGGTCATAGTTTTAAGCTGGTTGGTGGAAAGTATCGAGGGGATGTCAGAGGCAGGTTCTTTACGCAGAGAGTTGTGAGAGCATGGAATGCGTTGCCAGCAGCAGTTGTGGAAGCAAGGTCATTGGGGTCATTTAAGAGACTGCTGGACATGTATATGGTCACAGAAATTTGAGGGTGCATACATGAGGATCAATGGTCGGCACAACATTGTGGGCTGAAGGGCCTGTTCTGTGCTGTACTGTTCTATGTTCTATGTTCTATGTATTTGGATTTCGACTAGGCACTGGATAGAAGGATATTATGCAAAGTAGAAACTCTTGAAGTTTGGGTGGGGTAGCATATGCCTATGTATGTACGCATGAACATACATAGCACAGGCCCTTCGACCCGTCATGTCTGTGCTGACCATGATGCTATTCCAAACTAATCCCATCTGCTCTTTACTACCCGAGATAACAAGGTGTAGAGCTGGATGAACACAGCAGGCCGATGCAGCATCAGAGGAGCAGGAAAGCTGACGTTTCGGGCCTAGACCCTTCACTTTAGTCTACTGTTTACTCCCTGCCGGTTCATGTGTCTGTCTAAATGCGTCTTAAGCATTGCCTTCATATTTACTTCAACCACCTCCACTGGCGGCACATTGCAGGCGCCTGCTCCCTTCTGCGTAAGGGAATGTCCCTCATGCATCTTCTTTAAACTTTCTGCCTCTCACATTAAACCCATGCCCCCTAGTATTCGACATGCTCTAGAATATCAACATATCCCTCCCTAATCTTACCATCATCCCGCCCTTCTCCTTCGTGATTACTGATGTGAAGTACTTACTCATTAAGGATCTCATCCTCTTCCTCTGGCTTAACACAAATTCCTTCCTTTGTCCTTGAGTAGACCTACCCTTCCATTAGCACCCACTTGCTCCAAATGTACATATAAAATGCCTTGGGATTCTCTTTGATTCTACTTACCGAAGACACAGACCCATTTAGCCCTCCACATTCCTTCTTTAAGTTCTTTCCTGCTTCCTTTTTATTTCTCAAAGGCCTTGCCTGATATCAGTTTCTCAAATTTTACATGAACTTCATTTCTCTTTTTGATTAAGCTTTCGATGTCTCTTGTCATCCAGGGCTCCAGAATCTTGCCATCGTTATCTTTCATCCCCACAGGAACATGCTGGCCTTGAGCTCTGACCAACTGACCTTTCAAAGACTCCCACATGTCAGATGTGGATTTACCCTCAAACCACTGTCTCAATCTAATTTCACCAGTTTCTGTCTGGATCCTCAGATTTTTACAAGCTCTAACAATAAATTTGAGGGGAGTGAAGGCGTGGCAATTAAATTTGCAAATGAGATGAAGATAGGTAGGAGACTGACATGAGGAGCTTGCACAGATATAGAGAAGCTGAGACAGCGGGCAAAAATCCAGCAGATGCACATTATGGGAAAGTGTAAAGTTGTTCATTTTGATAGGAAGAATGATATTAAGAGTATTATTGAACCAGGGGATGGCTCTAGGGTTCTGAGGTGAACGGAGATCAAGGTGCTCCAGTGAATGAGTCACATAATGATAGGATGCAGATACAGCAAGTATTTAAGCAGACTAATGAGATGTTATTCTTTTTTACAAGAGGAATTGAACAGAAAGGTAAGGATTTAGTTATGTTTCCGTTATTCAGGGCGATAGTCTGATGTCATTGGTAGGGAAATTATTCGAAAAAATTCTGAAGGATAGGATTAATCAATATTAGGAAAGGCTAGGATTGATCAGGAATAGTCATAACAGATTCTTTAAGAGGGAGATACTGTCTGACTGTTTTAAATTAGCTTTTTGAAAAGGTGATTGTACATATTGATGAGGATAATGCAGTTGATATGGTTTAGATGGACTTCAGAAAGGCCTTTGACAAGGTCTCACATGCAAGGCTGGTCCTAAAGGTAAGGTCCCACATGATCCAAGGCAAGCTGGTAAACTGCATCCAAAATTGGCTTACAAATAGACGGCAAAGGATGATGATGGAGGGATGTTTTTGTGAGTGGAGGTGTGTGACCGGTGGTGTGCTGCAGGGATCAGTGCTGGGACCCTCGCTGTTTACATTAGTAAGCTTGTAGAAGACACAAAAATTGGTGTTGTTGTTGTTGATACTGAGAAGAATGGTTTCAGGGTACAGTCTGATAGAGATCAGCTAATAAATTGGGCAGACCAATGGCAGATGGGATTTAATCCTGAAAGTGCGAGGGGATGAATTTTGTGAAGTCTAGTTAGGGAAGGATTTACACAGTGAATGGTGGGCAGTTCTGAGGAACAAAGGGAGCTTGGTATACAAGTCCATAGATTCCTCAAGTATCAGGTAGACAGGGTGGTGAAGCAGGAATACAGGATGCTTGCCTTCATTAACTGGAGCATATACTATAGGAGCAAGGAAGTCTTTTATAACTTGATAAAACATTGGTTAGACCACAGATGGATTATTGTGTGAAGTTCTGGTTGCCACATTATCAAGATGTTGTGATTGCATTGGAGAGGGTGCAGAGGAAATTCACCAGGATGTTGCCTGGGATAGAAAATCTTATGAGGAGAGAGTGGATAGGCCGTGTTTGTTTTCCCTGGAGCAAAGGAGGCTGCGGAGGGTGCAGGGAGTGGTGTGGGGCGGGGTGGAGGATTAGGTGCTGTTGGAAATCAATTGGGACATACAAAATTAAGAGTGGGATAGACAGAATAGATTGTGAGAAGTTCTCTGCTCCTCTCGCCCACTGTAAGCTGTCCACTTCTGAGATTGCTGCACTTTGCTCTCTCAGGTCCAATTCTAACTTTATCATCAAACCTGCTGACAACGGTGATGGCGTTGTTATCTGGTGCACTGACCTTAATCTTGCAGGACCTGAATGCCATCTCTCGGACACTTCTTCTTGCCTCCCCTGGGCCATGACCCCATAACTGAACATCAAGCCATCATTGCCAAGACTGTCACTGACCTCATTACCTCTGGAGTTCTTCCTCCCACAGCCATCTTAAGGACTCCCAACACTGGACAACCAAAATCCACAGACCACACTGTCCCAGTTGGTTCACCAAATCAGCTCACTCCACTGAACTCATTTCCTCCTTCCTCAACTCCATCCTGTCTCCTCTTGTCCAGACCCTGCCCACATGGTCACTTTGATCCGTTCTGCCATATTGACAAATTCCAGCTCCCTGGCCCTAACTACTTCCTCTTCAACAGGGATATCCAATCCCTCTATACCTCCATTCCCCCACAAGGATGACCTGAGAGCTCTTGACTTCTTCCTCAAACAGAGGCCTGTACAATCCCCATTGGCCACCACTCCCCTCCACCTGGTTAACTTTGTTCTCTCACTGAACAGTTTCTCCTTTAATCCATCTCACTTCTGCCAAGTCAAAGGAGTGGCTATAGGTATCCGCATGGGTCCCAGCTATGCCTGCATTGTTATGAACCGATCCGCCTGTCGGCTCTCGCCTATGCAACTGTTCTGCAGTAAAGAACACGCAAGGAAAAGTAACAATACAAAAACTCATGGTTGAGCCCCCAAACATAAGATATAACTTATCACCAGTATTTGGTGAGTGACCTTTTTGCTTCAAGCCACTTACTGTGGCTATCAAGGCCTCACTCATGTTTGAGCCTATTACTTTTCTCATAACTCCTCACTTGTTAGCTTCTATTTAAAGAAAACAACATGGTCTCACTGATTTTTAATGTACATGGTCACTTATTTGGATATATAATTCTACTCATTGCACATGTTTTGCAGTTCCCCTCAGGTTTTATTGGAGCAGTTGTTGTAATGGTTGAAGTTCTAAGTCTCCCATGAAGCAACGTAGTTATAAGCAAACTTGCTGGCAAGAAAGTGGTATTCTTTTAATTAGAGATAAAAGGGTTAAGAGGTGTTAAAAATTATAGGAGGAGGTTTTGATGAGTTAAATTGAGAAAAGCTATTTTCAATAGCTGGTAAGCCAGAAACAGTAGGGTATCATTTTAAAATTGCTGCCAAAGGAGCAGAGTGTGTCAGAACTTTTTTTGCATTGTGAGTTGTTAACATGGAATGCTAATCAGAAACAATCACTCCAGAATAGCCTGCAAAAGGGCAAGAAAAGAAATATTTTCAAAATAAAATATTTGTGTCTGGAGTGAGTGCTTATTTATGCACTTGCTGCAGTCAGCTAGAGGCTATATGCAGTTTTTTTACCAATTGACTGATCTTTGATGGTGTCCCAATTTGCTCTGACTCCCGTTCAGGCAGGGTGTGGTGTATAGAGGTTGATTTTATGATGGCCTTTATATTTTATTAAAAGATTCAAACCACATTCTTCAAAAATAGAGATGGTGGTGTACTGAGATTATTGCTGGGCGAGTAATCCAGAAATCTAGATTATGCTCTGGAAGCTCAATTTCAAATCTCACCATGACCAATGGTGGAATTCAAATTCTTAAAAAATCTGGAAGTAAAAGTTGAACAATGACAATGAATTGTCTTGAGAACCTATCCAGTTCACCAACATCCTCTGGAGAACGGAATCTATCATCCTAACCTGGTCAACATGTGACTCCATAACCATGGCAATGTAGATGACTCTTAAGCACACTCAAACTAGCAAGCCACCTAGTTGTATAAATCACTAAAGCCTCAAAAAAAAAGCATGAAACCAGACAAGCCAGCTGGCATCCGTCCACAGTCCAAAGATGTGCAGGTTAGGGTGGATTGGCCATTCTAAATTGCCCAAAGTGTCCAGGGATGTGCAGGCCAGAGTAAATGCCCATAACACCACATAGGACAGGGTGTAGGTCTGGCTGGGAGGCTGTTCAGAGGGTCAGTGTAGATTCACTGGGCTGAATAGCCTCTATCTGTGCTGTAGAGATTCTATGATTCACCAACCATGACCCCACTGGAGGGGACAACAACAAACAGCCCTGTCAACTCTGACAAGTCTGGTTTACTGACATCTGGGAGCTAGTGCCAAAACAGGAAGCACTGTCCCACCAACTAGTTGAGTAACAGTCTGACATAGTAATATTCAGAATCATGCTTTACTGGCAATGTCCCAGACACCACCATCACCATGTCTGGATATGTCCTGTCTCACCAACAGGACAGTCCCAGCAGAGGTGGTGGCACACTGGTATGCAGTTGAGAGAGAGATGGGGCTGCCCAGGGATTCCTCAACATTGACTCCTGTCCCTATGAAGTGTCAAAGCCTCAGGTCAAACATGGGCAAGGAAACCTCCTGATTACCACACTGTCCTCCTTCAGCTGATAAATCATCACACCTCAATGTTGAGCAACACTTAGAGGAAGCACTGAGGATAACAAGGGCATAAAATGTACCCTGGGTGGGGATTTCAATGTCCACCACCAGTAGTACTGCTGGTCAGGTCCTAAAGGACATAACTGCTAGACTGGGTCTGCAGCAGGTGGTGAGGGAACCAACAAGAGGGGAAAAAACACTTGACCTCATCCTTACCAAACTACCGGCTGCAGTTGCATCTGCCCATGACAGTATTGGTAAGAGTGACCATTGCACAGTCCTAGTGGAGACAAAGTCCTGTCTTTACATTGAGAATACATGGTGTCGTGTGGCACTATCACTGTGCTCAATGGGACAGACTTTGCACAGATCTGGCAAATCAACTGGGCATCCACGAGGTGCTGTGGGCCATCAGCAGCAGAATTGTACTCTAGCACAATGTGTAACCTCATGGCCTGGCATATCCCCCACTCAACCATTACCTCCAAGCCAGGGGATCAATCCTGGTTCAATGGAGGGTGCAGGAGGGTATGCCAGGAGCAGCACCAGGGATACCTGAAGATGGGGTATCAACCTGGTGAAGCTACGAAACAGGAATACTTGCACGCCAAACAGTGAAAGCAGCGAGTGATAGACAGTGCTCAGCGATCCCACAACCAACGGATCACATCTAAGGTCTGCAATCCTGCCACATCCAGTTGTGAATGGGGGTAGACATTTAAACAATTCACTGGAGGAGGAGGCTCCACAAATATCCCCATCCTCAATGATGGAAGAGCCCAGCACATCAATACAAGAGATAAGGCTGAAGTATTCACAGCAATCTTAAGCCAGAAGTGCCGAGTGGATGATCCATCTCAGCCTCCTCCAGAGGCCCCTATCATTCCAGATACCAGTCTTCAGCCAATTTGATTCACTCCACATGATATCGAGAAATGGTTAGAGACACTGGATACTGCAAAGGCTACCGGCCCTGACAACATTCCAGCAATAGTACGAAGATTGTGCTCCCTAACCCAACTTGCTCCCCTAGACAAGCTATTCCAACACAGTTACAACACTGGCATCTACCCAACAATGTGGCAAATTGCCCAGGTATGTCCTGTATGTAAGGAACATGACAAACCCAACTCAGTCAGCTACTGAGATAATAAAATGTGAGGCTGGATGAACACAGCAGGCCAAGCAGCATCTCAGGAGCACAAAAGCTGACGTTTCGGGCCTAGACCCTTCATCAGAGAGGGGGATGGGGGGAGGGAACTGGAATAAATAGGGAGAGAGGGGGAGGCGGACCGAAGATGGAGAGCAAAGAAGATAGGTGGAGAGGGTGTAGGTGGGGAGGTAGGGAGGGGATAGGTCAGTCCAGGGAAGACGGACAGGTCAAGGAGGTGGGATGAGGTTAGTAGGTAGCTGGGGGTGCGGCTGGGGGTGGGAGGAAGGGATGGGTGAGAGGAAGAACCGGTTAGGGAGGCAGAGACAGGTTGGACTGGTTTTGGGATGCAGTGGGTGGGGGGGAAGAGCTGGGCTGGTTGTGTGGTGCAGTGGGGGGAGGGGATGAACTGGGCTGGTTTAGGGATGCAGTGGGGGAAGGGGAGATTTTGAAACTGGTGAAGTCCACATTGATACCATATGGCTGCAGGGTTCCCAGGCGGAATATGAGTTGCTGTTCCTGCAACCTTCGGGTGGCATCATTGTGGCAGTGCAGGAGGCCCATGATGGACATGTCATCAAGAGAATGGGAGGGGGAGTGGAAATGGTTTGCGACTGGGAGGTGCAGTTGTTTGTTGCGAACTGAGCGGAGGTGTTCTGCAAAGCGGTCCCCAAGCCTCCGCTTGGTTTCCCCAATGTAGAGAAAGCCGCACCGGGTACAGTGGATGCAGTATACCACATTGGCAGATGTGCAGGTGAACCTCTGCTTAATGTGGAATGTCATCTTGGGGCCTGGGATGGGGGTGAGGGAGGAGGTGTGGGGACAAGTGTAGCATTTCCTGCGGTTGCAGGGGAAGGTGCCGGGTGTGGTGGGGTTGGAGGGCAGTGTGGAGCGAACAAAGGAGTCACGGAGAGAGTGGTCTCTCCGGAAAGCAGACAGGGGTGGGGATGGAAAAATGTCTTGGGTGGTGGGGTCGGATTGTAAATGGCGGAAGTGTCGGAGGATAATGCGTTGTATCCGGAGGTTGGTAGGGTGGTGTGTGAGAACGAGGGGGATCCTCTTGGGGCGGTTGTGGCGGGGGCGGGGTGTGAGGGATGTGTCGCGGGAAATGCGGGAGACGCGGTCAAGGGCGTTCTCAATCACCGTGGGGGGGAAGTTGCGGTCCTTAAAGAACTTGGACATCTGGGATGTGCGGGAGTGGAATGTCTTATCGTGGGAGCAGATGCGGCGGAGGCGGAGGAATTGGGAATAGGGGATGGAGTTTTTGCAGGAGGGTGGGTGGGAGGAGGTGTATTCTAGGTAGCTGTGGGAGTCGGTGGGCTTGAAATGGACATCAGTTACAAGCTGGTTGCCTGAGATGGAGACTGAGAGGTCCAGGAAGGTGAGGGATGTGCTGGAGATGGCCCAGGTGAACTGAAGGTTGGGGTGGAAGGTGTTGGTGAAGTGGATGAACTGTTCGAGCTCCTCTGGGGAGCAAGAGGCGGCGCCGATACAGTCATCAATGTACCGGAGGAAGAGGTGGGGTTTGGGGCCTGTGTAGGTGCGGAAGATGGACTGTTCCACGTAACCTACAAAGAGGCAGGCATAGCTGGGGCCCATGCGGGTGCCCTATTCCCAATTCCTCCACCTCCGCCGCATCTGCTCCCACGATAAGACATTCCACTCCCGCACATCCCAGATGTCCAAGTTCTTTAAGGACCGCAACTTCCCCCCCACGGTGATTGAGAACGCCCTTGACCGCGTCTCCCGCATTTCCCGCGACACATCCCTCACACCCCGCCCCCGCCACAACCGCCCCAAGAGGATCCCCCTCGTTCTCACACACCACCCTACCAACCTCCGGATACAACGCATTATCCTCCGACACTTCCGCCATTTACAATCCGACCCCACCACCCAAGACATTTTTCCATCCCCACCCCTGTCTGCTTTCCGGAGAGACCACTCTCTCCGTGACTCCCTTGTTCGCTCCACACTGCCCTCCAACCCCACCACACCCGGCACCTTCCCCTGCAACCGCAGGAAATGCTACACTTGTCCCCACACCTCCTCCCTCACCCCCATCCCAGGCCCCAAGATGACATTCCACATTAAGCAGAGGTTCACCTGCACATCTGCCAATGTGGTATACTGCATCCACTGTACCCGGTGCGGCTTTCTCTACATTGGGGAAACCAAGCGGAGGCTTGGGGACCGCTTTGCAGAACACCTCCGCTCAGTTCGCAACAAACAACTGCACCTCCCAGTCGCAAACCATTTCCACTCCCCCTCCCATTCTCTTGATGACATGTCCATCATGGGCCTCCTGCACTGCCACAATGATGCCACCCGAAGGTTGCAGGAACAGCAACTCATATTCCGCCTGGGAACCCTGCAGCCATATGGTATCAATGTGGACTTCACCAGTTTCAAAATCTCCCCTTCCCCCACTGCATCCCTAAACCAGCCCAGTTCATCCCCTCCCCCCACTGCACCACACAACCAGCCCAGCTCTTCCCCCCCACCCACTGCATCCCAAAACCAGTCCAACCTGTCTCTGCCTCCCTAACCGGTTCTTCCTCTCACCCATCCCTTCCTCCCACCCCCAGCCGCACCCCCAGCTACCTACTAACCTCATCCCACCTCCTTGACCTGTCCGTCTTCCCTGGACTGACCTATCCCCTCCCTACCTCCCCACCTACACCCTCTCCACCTATCTTCTTTGCTCTCCATCTTCGGTCCGCCTCCCCCTCTCTCCCTATTTATTCCAGTTCCCTCCCCCCATCCCCCTCTCTGATGAAGGGTCTAGGCCCGAAACGTCAGCTTTTGTGCTCCTGAGATGCTGCTTGGCCTGCTGTGTTCATCCAGCCTCACATTTTATTATCTTGGAATCTCCAGCATCTGCAGTTCCCATTATCTCTGATATCAGTCAGCTACTGCCCCAGTCTCCTCTCAATCATCAGTAAAATGATGGAAGGTGTCAGTAACAGTACTATTAACCAGCACCTGCTCAGCAACACCCAGTTTGGGTTCCACCAGGGCCACTCAGCTTCTGACCTCATTGCAGCTTTGGTTCAAACATGGCTAAAACAAGCTGCATTCCAGAGGTGATGGGAATGTGACAGCCCTTGACATCAAGGTCACACTTGACTGAGTGTGGAATCAAGGAGACCCAGCAAAACTGGAATCAATGGATATCAGGGGGCAAGTTATCCATTGGCTAGAGTCATACCTGGCACATAGGAAGACAGACATGTTTGTTGGAGATCAATCATCTCAGCTCCAGGATATCTCTACAGGAGTTCCTCAGGGCAGTGTCCTCAGCCCAACCATCTTCAGCTGCTTCATCAGCAACCTTCCCTCCATCATAAGGTCAGAAGTAGGTATGCTCACTGACAATTGCACAATGTTCAGCACCTTTCATGACTCCTCAGACACTGAAGAGTCTAAGTCTGGTTTCTTTTTCAACACAATGAAAAAAAGAGTAGGTGTGCAAATAACATTACAACCCCAATCAAGGACCTTATAGTTAACCAGGTCCACCTGATTTCAATCATAACACTTTTCCCTCACTGATGTTTTCAAAATCCTGTATTTATCTTCTGGGCAGCATTGTGGCTCTATGTACAACAGATGGAGTGCAGTAAATTAAATAGGCAGCTCACCTCCATCTTCTCTAGGACAACTAGGGATGGGCAATAAATGCTAGCCACTGCCACATTCCAGAAGTGAATTATAATTAAAATTGGCACTTATCCATGTGAACTATGCAGCAGATTATAGGCAATTATGATGAGTCACAAGGTAAGAATCTAATGAATTTCATGAGTGAACGAAAACCATGAGAGGAAAGCTTGAAATGTTTATACTTGGTTTTTATGTCTGAACTTCACTAATAAACAAACTTGGAATTGTTTAGAAGCTGATTCAAGTTGAGAGATTTTTCACCTTCATCCCACTGTTCTCAGAATTCAGGGCAGTGAAATGCCACTTACAAATGTTTTAACTAAGAATTGAATTACTTTAACTTTCTGAGAACTCGCCACACCAGGATTTGCTAAAACAAAAACAACTCTCATTGGTCAGTCCAAAAACACCTAAAAGAGAACATTCTCAACTCATTAGGGAATTAGTTAACTGATAGTGATATTGCAGGATGAGCTAGACCTAATTTTTAACATATTATCTCTCATCCCCTGATTTTAATTGCCCCATGATAGGTGACAGCCTTCAGTGACTGGGCTGTAAGTTCTGGAATGCCATCTCTAAATCTTGTTAGTCTCGGTATCTCACTCTTACTTTAAGACACCCTATTTAAATTTACCTTTCATCAAGTTTTTGGTCATCAGCCCCAATTTCTCATCGCAGCTTAATGTCAGATTTTATTTCATAACACACCTAAGACATCTTATAACATGAAGGGCATTGTGTAAGTGTTCTTTCCTCTCTATAGTCCAGAGACAGTGGAATCAATTGTGGCAACTCTCTATCTATCCTGGCTGAAATCAACGAGTCTAGTGCACACTGGATAATGAACCAGAGTGTTTCCCATTCTGTACATCTGGGTCACAGCACATTGTACAACTGAGCCCACGAAGAAAATATAAAACTTCTCTTAAATATGTAGATATAAAACATCGAGGGAATGACAAAAATGTTCAGAACAGCAGCTGCATCAGGGCTAGAGCAGAGGCTATAAATATTTCATGCAACTTAACAACTTCTCTTGACTCCATTAATAAAATTCTTTTGAGATTGTGCAATAGCACAATGCTCATGACTTTTGGTCAATTTCCAAGATATTAAGTGCTTCCAAAGGCATTGTGAGGCATTACAGATTTGCATAAGCAATGAAAAATCTTGCAAGAATAACCTTAACATGTTGGCTTTCAAGCTGCCCTGTTCTCACGAGCTGCACAGATTTCACGTACTCTATGCAAGTCATGCTTTGAAATATATAAGCTCCCTGACAGTCTTGCACCAGATATAGAGGAATGTGAGGGTAGAAGGAGATGTTCTGCATTGGTCAGTTAATAAATCAGAAAAAGAAGTTTCAGTGAAACATAGGTATCAGAGAAAAATGCAATCAGAGCTAAATGAATCAATGCATAGTGCTGGCACTACTCATATTCTGAAGAAGGATCTAGGCCCAAAACGTCAGCTTTCCTGTTTCTCTGATGCTGGTTGGCCTGCTGTGTTCATCCAGCTCTACACCTTCTTATCTCAGATTCTCCAGCATTTGCAGTTCCTACCATCTCTGAAACTGCTCATCTTCTGTTCATTTTTCTCTTCCTGTCAGAATTTGTTGCTGCTCCTCAATTACAAGTATGAATATCCCTCAAACCATGGTTGTACTGTCCAGCATGACCTACCTTGCCAAATGCCATAATCAAAGATTGTAACCTTTATTTGAATCATGTCAAATACACATACATGATGAGGTTCATGCATAGGAGCATAAGACACAGGACTTATCAACAGGAGTAGACTATTTAGCCCTTTCAGCCTGCTCTGCTATTTCTTTGCAAAAATATACTTTATTCATAAAAGAGGAAATCTTTATGTACACACACAGTTACTAAAGCAGTTCAGGTCAGTTTTTGTGTACAGAGAAGAAAACAAACATTGGGGTTTGACTTTCTCAATAGTTATACCTGACCTAGAAGCATTTCTTAATTATGTTGAATATGAGGAACTATTTACATATATCTGAGGCATTGGCAGGGTCCAGTAACTGTATGGACCCTGATTGTACTTTGGCAGAAGGACTTTACACGGTGGTCTTTCCCCACTGTGCCATGGTGGCAGCTGCCCCAAGTTTTATTGTGCTATGCAACACGTTTGGACCTTGGAATGTGCCAATCTGTAACGCTTGGTTGGGGTCAACTCTTTCATCTGGGAGACCAACAAGTTTCGGGCAGGCCAAACAATATCTTGCACCACGTTGATGGCTCTCCAGGCACAGTTGCTGGTTGTTTTGGTGTGTGTCCTGGGGTCCAGACTGTAGAACATGGAGTCCTGTGTCATGAAGCTTTTGGGATGAAACTGCTTAAACACCACTGCATCTCTCTCTAGACTTCCTTTACAAAAGCACATTCCAGCAGGAGATATGTTACAGTGTCTACCCTCTACCCACCTCACTCCCCGCAGCCACTGCAAGGGCAGCGTGTGGTGGTGCACACCAACTAGACGCTACATGAAGGATCTCATGGGTAGTGGCCTTCTCACCACCAGCCAAGCGATACCTTGGTGCTTGTTGGAAAGTTCTGGTGATGAAGCATTCTGCCAAATATCTTTGACAGTCTGCTCAGGAGTCCATGCAACAGGATCCACCTTCTCCTTGTCCCACAGCATCTCGAGACGTTACGTACTGACCACTTCCTGATGGGTTTGTGGACAAAGGTGCTTTCCTTTGCAAGGTTCTCCACGAGGGACAGGTGATACAGAACAGTCCGACTATTTGGAGCATTCAGCGGCAGCGAGCCCAGCCCCATTCTTCGCAACACTGGGGTCAGGTAGAACCTCAGTATGTAGTGACACTTGGTGTTTGTGACCTGATGGTCTACGCACAGCTTGATGAAGCCATCAGGATAAGGATGGGGACTTTGGGTACGTTTTCCCCTCCCTTATCCAGAGTTTTATACATAGTGTCCCTGTGGGCATGATTCACTTTGAGCCTGCTCTGCTGTTTAATAAAATCAGGTTGATCTGATTGTGGTGTCACCTCCACTTTCCCATGAGCCCTCACAGCACCCCCCACCCTGCCCAATAACATTGACTCCCTTGTCTATTGTCATGATTCATTGGGTAGTAAATGCTGGCAATGGGGAACAATTTAGCTAAAGTACCCAAAGTCCTCAATTTAGCTGACTGACAAATTCAGGCTAAACAAAAGCACTCACTAGATTTCTGCACTTAACAAGAAAGCAACTATATTTTATGAATAAATCGCCTTCAATCAGTGACAATTAGGAAATATATGAATGCCAATTTGGAAATGTGAAATGTTGACATAACTATACCCTCTCCATGAATAGACACGCAAATAACATAAAAGATAGGAACAAGAGTGGACCATTCAACCCCTTGAATCTGCTCCGCCACTCAATATGATCATGACTGAGCTCAATACCCTAATCCCTCCCACCTCCCATATCCCTGGATCCCTTTAGCTGCAAGAGCTATATCTACTTCCTTCTTGAAAACACAATGTTTTGGCCTCAACCACTTTCTGTCGCAGTGAATACCACAGATGCACTACTGCCCACATGAATCGATTGTCGATCGTCAAGAGAAACCCATCTAATGTCCTTCAGAGAAGGAAACTGCCATCCTTACCTGCCTCTGGCCTGCCTGAGTCCAGACCCACAGCAATGTAGTTGACGCTTAACTGTTCTCTGGGCAATTAGGGATGGGCAATAAACGTTGGCCGAGCTAACGGCACCCACATTCTATGATTGAATTTTAAAAATTACCAACTTGTGCACCCTGTCCAAGTCACACTGCAACATCTCTGCTTCCCGCTCGTAGCTCACCCTTCCACCCAGCTTTGTTCATCTGCAAATTTTTGAGGCATTACAGTTACTAACTTCAACTAAATCACACAAAGAAAGACCAGAAATGGGTATTAAGGGTAGAAAACAAAAACTAACTTTTGGAAGCAGTTTGGTTGCACCAGTCTGGATGACAGATTTGATGAGTTGCTTTGTTTTTCTTCCTTTCAGTTCCTTCCTTAGTCTTTGCTGATGAGACAAGTCTGTCTGCACACTGATGCTCTCTTTCATTCACTGTTGAGATTCAATCTTACACTGTCTCTGAGCACTGCTGGCTTACACTTTCTGACACTCCCACATCGGTGGCTGCTGAGTGGCCTGTAAGATGTTTGCTGAATGAGAAGCATTGAATGTGGAAGGAGTGGTTGGCTGTTTTCAGGGCAGCACTACATTAGTGGCATTGGGGATGATGGTGCAGAAATTATCTGTCAAAACACCTCTTAGACATTGCTATTGCATCTGCTTCTGCCACCTCCTCTGGCAGCGCATTCCAGGTGTAAAAAACTTGCCTCTCTCATCCCCTTTAAACTTTGCCCCTTTTAGCTATGATCCCATGTATTTGACATTTCTCTCCTGGCAAAAAGACTTTGACTAACCATGTCTCTCATTATTTTGTAAACTTCTGTTTGGTTGCCCCTCAGCTTCTGATGTTCAAGTGAAAACAATTTGCACACATCTCCATATAGATCCCATTGTGGTTGTACATCAACTACACATTAATGGAATGGAAGTCTTGTGGCTGATGAATGCTCTTGGGTAATTAGAGATGCCTTAATTGCTACATGAACACTGGTAACACCCTAGATCTGTGGGAAGCCAACCACAATCGCAAACATAAATGCTCACTTATTCTGACTGCCATCGTAGTCGGTTGATGTTCTTGGAAAATAATCCACCAGCCACTTGCCTCATACAAATGTGAACCATCCTCTGTGAGATCCTGCAAGTGTTTTCAGAAGAGCGCTGAAGGGAATCAGGGTTGAAAAATGTCAGTTTGGTAGTGACTTTGGTAAAATATATCCACCAGGTCCATCTGCTACCTGGCCTTGGTCCATCAGTGTAAGAAACTTGCCGATTTTTCCTGACTTTTACTTTTATTCTTTTATAAATTTTGATTTGGAACTGTGACCTGGGAATTGTGAGCTAAAGATGACTTGCGGACTTTGGGAAACAATTCGTGGTAAAAGGAAAAGAACAGAATAAGCAAACCTTATTTATTTGTACGGTCAGGCCTGGAGGTTAAATACAGGCAGATTCTTGATTAAAAGGGTTGCTACAGACACAACGTCTCCAGGAGGAGTACTGTGTGCATTTCTGGTCGCCCTGCTTTCGGAAGGATATCATTAAACTACAGATGGTTCAGAAACGACTTTCCAGGATGTTGCCAGGAATGGAGGTTTTGAGTTATACGAATAAAATGGAACAGTTGGGACTTTTTCCCCCCGGAGCATAGGAGGTTGAGGGGTGACCTTACTGAGGTTTGTAAAATCATGAGGGGGATAGATAGATAAGTGACAGGGGCGTTTTCCCTCAGGTGGGGGAGTTAGAAACCAGGTGCATAATTTTAATGTGAGAGGTAAAGATTTAAAAAGGGCATGAGGGACAATGTTTTTACACAGAGAGTGGTTTGTGTACAGAGTGAGCTGCCAGAGAAAGTAGTGGAGGCAGGTACAGTCACAACATTTAAAAGATATTTGGATAAGTACATGAATTGGAAAGGTTTGAAGGGAGATGGGTCAAAAAATATTTGATGATAATATAAGGTCAGGATGGAGGTTAGGTAGGCCTTAGGATTAGGGTAATAGTTCACCACAACATCGTGGACTGAAGAGTCTGTACTGTTCCATGTTCTAAATGTAGGCAGGTAGTTTGCGAACATAATTGGTGTAGATTGCGAAAAAAAACAAAATTGTTAGAAAAGCTCAGCAGGTCTGACAGCATCTGTGAAGGAGAAAACAGAGTTAATGTTTTGGGTCTGGTGACCCTTCCTCAGAACTGATGGTGGCTGGGAGAACGTCAGTTTATATGCAGAAAATAGGGAGGTGGGTGGGGTAGGGAGTAAGCGATAGGATAGAGCCCAAAGAGAGAGAAAGACAGTTGGAAAGACAAAGGAGTTGCTAACGATCAGCCTGGGATTAGATTGCTTACATACCTTCCAGGAGGAGCAACACTTCATCTGCACTTCCCAGAATCTAGTCTACTGCATTCGCTGCTCACAATATGTTCTCCTCTACACTGGGTTAACGAAGCGTAGACTGGGTGACCGCTTCGCAGAACATCTACGGCCCGCTCTTAAAAAAGACCATGAACTTCCAGTTGCCTGCCACTTCAATGCACCGCCCTGCTCCCTGGCCAACATCTGTGCCCCTGGCTTGCTGCAGTGTTCCAGCGAAGCCCAATGCAAGCTGAAAGAACAGCACCTCATTTTCTGCTTGGGGACCCTACAGCCCTCTGGACTCAATACTGAGTTCAATAATTTTAGGGTCTAAACTCTCCCTTGTCCCAGCCCCCCACCCCACACACCAGGTCTTGTTACCACACAGCCTGCCATTACACACCCCCCCCGTTGTTAGTCACTAACAGTCCCCATTAACAACTACTCACCCTCCCAGCCTGAACCACAATCGCAAACATAAATGCTCACTTATTCTGACTGCCATCGTAGTCGGTTGACGTTCTTGGAAAATAATCCATCAGCCACTTGCCTCATACAAATGTGAATCATCTTCTGTGAGATCCTGCAAGTGTTTTCAGAAGAGCGCTGAAGGGAATCAGGGTTGAAAATTGTCAGTTTGGTAGTGACTTTGACAGCAGTTGGTAAAATATATCCACCAGGTCCATCTGCTATCTGGCCTTGGTCCATCAGTGTAAGAAACTTCTGATTTTTCCTGACTTTTACTTTTATTCTTTTATAAATTTGGTTTGGAAATGTGATCTGGGAATTGTGAGCTAAAGCTGTCTTTAGCAACTCCTTTGTCAACTCTTTTGTCAAATGAGTCAGTACTAGTGATGAATTGTGAGGGACAGATGTCGCCCAGGACTTTGAACAGAAATGTGGTACTTTACTTGAAGATAGTGCCTTGGGTTCTTATGTCCAAATAATAATTGTTCAATAGTAAAATAGTTCAATAATAGAGGAATATTGAGAGAACCATGTTACTCAGCAACTTGTATAATTCATTTAGGGGATATGGGCATCGTGCCCATCCCTAGTTGCCCCTTGAGAAAGCGGGGGTGAGCTGCCTTCTTGAACTGCTGCAGTCCATGTGCTGTAGGTAAGCCCATAATGCTCTTAGGGAGGGAATTCCAAGATTTTGACCCAGTTACAGTGAAGGAACAGCGATATATTTCCAAGTCAGGAGGGGAACTTGCAGGGGGTGGTGTTCCCATGTATCTGCTGCCCTGGTCCTTCCAGATAAAAGTGATCATAGGTTTGGAAGGTGCTGTCTGAAGTCTGTCCTGGAGCTGTGATAATTGACGTCCAACATCCACAATCATTTTCCTATGTGACTTCAACCATTGAATAGTTTGCCCCCGATATCCATTGATTCCACTTTTGCCGGGGCTCCTTGATGCCAAAGTCAGTCAAGTGTGACCTCAATGTCAAGGGCTGTCACACTCCCATCACCTCTGGAATTCAGCTCTTTTGTCCAAGTTTGAACCAAGGCTGTAATGAGGTCAGGAGCTGAGTGGTCCTGGCGGAACCCAAACTGGGCATCGCTGAGCAGGTGCTGCTTGATAGCCCTGTTACTGACACCTTCCATCACTTTACTGATGATTGAGAGGAGACTGATGGGTTGGTACTTTGCCGGGTTGGATTTGTCCTGCTTTTTGTGTACAGTACATACTTGGGCAATTTTCCACATTGCCAGGCAGATACTAGGGTTGGAACTGTACTGGAACAGCTTGGCTAGGGGAGAGGCAAGTTCTGGAGCACAAGTCTTCAGTACTATTGCCGGGATATTGTCAAGGCCCATGGCCTTTGCAGTATCCAGTGGTCTTCAACTGTTTCTTGATATCATGTGGAGTGAATCGAATTGGCTAAGTATTGGCATTTTTAATGCTGGGGACCACTGGATCATCCACTTGATACTTCTGGCTGATGATTGTTGCAAATACTTCAAATAATAGAGGATGTCATCAACGTGAAGACCAGACTATATCTCCATAAGGACTGTAGTCACTCTTAGTGGTCACTCTTACCAATACTGTCATGGACAGATGCATCTGCAGCTGGCAGATTGGTGAGGATGAGGTCAAGTGTGTTTTTCCCCTCTTGTTGGTTCCCTCACCACCTGCTGCCGACCCAGTCTAGCAGTTATGTCCTTTAGGACCTGGCCAGCAGCACTACTGCTGAGCCACTACTGCTGGTGGACATTGAAATCCCCCACCCAGGATACATTTTGTGCCCTTGTTATCCTCAGTGCTTCCTCTAAGTGTTGTTCAACATGTAGGCATACCGATTCATCAGCTGAGGGAAGGCGGTATGTGGTAATCAGCAGGAGATTTCCTTGTCCATGTTTAACCTAAAGCCGTGAGGCTTCATGGGATCCAAAGTCAATGTTGAGGACTCCCAGAGCAACACCCTCCCAACTCTATCCCTCTGTGCCACCCCCTATGCTGGGTCTGTCCTGCTGGTGAAACAGGACATATCCAAGGATGGTGATGGTGATGTCTGGGACATTGTTTGTAAGGTATGAATCTGCAAGTATAACTGTTGTCAGGCTGAGGTTTAACCAGCCTGTGAGACAGCTCTCCCAATTTTAGCACTAACCCCCAGATGTTAGTGAGAAGGATCTTGCAGAGTCAGCAGGGCTGTTTATTCTGTTGTCTTTTCTGGTGCCTGGGTTGCATTCTGCGGTTGTTTTTGGGTCGGCAGATAGCCAAGTTAATTGAAAACATACCCACTTCCTCAGAAATGATAAAGCTGGCTTCAAACCTGAAGACATCAGCAAAATAAACTGAAGCACAGAGCAAACAGGCTACACACTGTGTTGTCCTTTCTGTTACCAGATTTAGTGAGATTAAGGAATATTGTCATGCTCCTTGCATGAACACATCAAGGCCTCCAATTTCACCCAAGTTGAAGAGTTGCTGTTTATGTCCATGCTGAAGTGTCACAGGAACTGAAAGAACTGGAAGCAGATAATATCATTGGACAAATGATCAAATCTTGTCATTGCAGAACACAAAAATAGCAAGCATTGACTATGAATCAACACTGATAAACTCAATGGTCTGAACATTCCATCCAAGCATCCAGGTTTTAAAAAAATATGAAATGTGGAAGTTACTGGCTGTACCAACAATCCAAGAACTATTGGCATCATTTTATAACTCTGCAGTCTTTGTGAAGCTCAACATGAAACAGACTATCTTCAAATACCAGTCACATAACAAAGCCGAAATATTAGAACTTTTATTACACATAAAGGTGTGTTTCATTACCACAGAATATGCTATGGACTAGTTCCAGCACCTAGCACAATCCAGATCATTTCATCAGTCTTATCAGATTTTCTACTGACTCAACATTGTTGTCATCTCATGTAAGGAACAAGGCAGAACAGGATTGGCAGTTATTATTTGTGCTTATTGGACTCGACAGTGCAATTTGGTGTTTAACAAGGATCAAGATTGATTTTCCAGGATAAAATGTGACAGCAGCTGGAATAAAGCTAACAGACAGCACCAACAAAGTACTTCCGATCCTGCCTAATATATAATAGTTGGCATCATTCCTTGGTAAGAATAAACTGTATAACAAATTTGTTGCCATGTAGACAGAGATTACAGAGTCACTTCAAAGGCTACTCTACAAAATGCGCAATGGGGACAGACAATCGCTCAGCAGACATTGAAACATTCATGGTAAACAAAGCATCTCTGTCTGTCCTTGTGCAGAAATCTAGGCTGCAACAAACTGGAGAATTGTACAGCACAGAAGAGGCTCTTCAGCCCATCACGTCTGTACCACTAAAAATGCACTATTACCCACACTGGTCCCACTTTACTGCACTTGGCCCATGTCATGACATTCAAGAATATTTGCAGTTGTGAAGCTACCCACGTCAACTACCCTCCCAGACAGTATTCCAGACCCCCAACGCAGTTCTTTACAACTCCAACATAACCTGCCTGCTCTCATAATCTATACCATGACTAATAAAAGCAAGTACCCTGTATGCCTTCTTAACTGTGGCCAGAGAAGAATTGAAAATTTGGGTCAAGGCCCCCGTGATTTCCTCCCTTACCTCCAACAGTAGCCTGGGATACAACTCATCTGGACCTAGGAATTTGTCCACTTTTAAACCCACCAAAAACTCCAATACCTCCTCACTCTCTATGTCAATCTACTCAAGAACCTCAAGGTCCACCTTAGAACATAGAACATAGAACAATACAGCGCAGAACAGGCCCTTCGGCCCTCGATGTTGCGCTGACCTGTGAACTAATCTAAGCCCCTCCCCCTGCACTATCCCATCATTATCCATATGCTTATCCAAGGACTATTTAAATGTCCCTAATGTGGCTGAGTTAACTACATTGGCAGGCAGGGTATTCCACGCCCTTACCACTCTCTGAGTAAAGAATCTGCCTCTGACATCTGTCTCAAATCTATCACCCCTCAATTTGTAGCTATGCCCCCTTCTATGCCTTCCTGAATTCTACCTCTACATTCTCCTGCCAATTGAAGACAGATGTGAAGTCCTCATTTAACACTCGGCCAACGTCCTCTGGTTCCGTACACAGATTTCACCCTTGGTCCCAAAGCTATACTTTCCCTTGCTATCCCAGTCCCCTTGAGTAGCCTATTGAATACCTTGGGATTCTCCCTAACCCGCATTTTCTCATATCCCCTCTTTGTCCTCCTAATTGCCTTCTTAAGCTCCCTGTTGGATTTTCCACACTCCACTGGGTCCTCAGTCAATTTGGCCCCTTTGTACCTGTTACATGTTTCTTTTTTCCTTCTTATCCTGTCCAGACCATTCCTGGATATCCATAGTTGTCCGGATTTGTTGCTTCTTCATTTCACCCTAATATGAACATGTTAGGCCTGTACTGCCTGCAGTGCATTTTTGAGCAGCTTTCACTGTTTTTCTATAGATTAACCCCCAAGCAGCTGTTTGCAATCTACTTTGGTCAGGTCTTGTCTTACTTTAATAAAATCTGCCTTCCCCTTAACCAAAAACCTTGTTTTACAGACCATCATTCTCCTTTTTCATACAAACTGTCACCTTGAACACCTGTCTGGCATTTGTCAAATGTGTCAGGAAATATGATTAGAGCTGTATTCCCAAAATATGCTGGAGGATGCAAGTAACCAAATGTATATATGTCACACTGGTTACTCGAAATTGAACATAAATATTCCATAACAAAGCTTGTCAGAATTTCCATTTGTGAACACTGGCACATGTATCTATACAGTAGAAAGTTCACTGTACACCAGCACCACTGCAGGCTGCATTGTTAGCAATGTCAGGTATGGGCCATCGAACTCTGTGCACCTATAGGTGGTTAGATTAGCTTCATCACTACATTTGAGGCTAATGAGCAGCTGACATGCATCGCCATACTACTGTTGCAGACAGCATTAGCAATAGAGAAGTGGCTTGCCACACTGAAGAATGTGATGTGTTTATTCACAATTCTTGTTGCGAGAACTGGTCGAAGGCAGAATCAACGACAAACAGCATACTGCAAAATGTAAGGCAGCTCCTAATAACTGAATAACCTTGAAAAACAAAGGAAGAACTGGCCCCATATTGCAGAGTACACAATCAATTTGCATCAATGGCATCTGTAGTGCCCAAGAAACTTGAGCATTCATCCCAGCAGCACTGACGGTACTTATGGCACAGTGACAGTGTCCCTATCTCTGAGCCAGGAGACCCGGGTTCAAGCCCCACCTGCTTCAGAGGTGTGTAACAACATCACTGAACATCTAGCCTGAAAGCACTACCAAAACATACTTTCTTCATCCTTCCCATGAAGGACGTCTGGGTGTTGTGGAGATAGAACAGTGACTCTGTGAAGTAATAGATCATCACATAGAGAAGGTCATTAGAAACCGTGCAGCATGTACATTCAGAGTGGAATTTGTTAAGCTGTGTTCCACACTTGTACAACTGAGCCCCACAGAAAACAAAAAGCATGGCAGCAACTCCAAGTAGATATTTTTGGAGAAGCAAAATCTGCACCAAGCAATCTACATTGTTGCTTGTTGTTCATGATCGACATAGCAAATGGCCAGAAACTGTTTTTACAAATTCTACAACCACCACGTTGTTTTAGACAAATTGTTTATAAAGTAGGGTTTTCTGGAGACTATCATGAGAGACAATGGACTGCAGTTTGCTTCCTTTCTGTTCTTTCTCAGTGTCAGTCTCAATGGTGTATGACCTTTAGGTTTCAACTTCAGCAACAACCTTTTCTGGGTTTTAGGTTTTCGTGTATGAAAGCTTTCAACAACTCAGTTGACCTGCATGTTGAAGTGTTAACCTCCTTCTACCTGTGCACCAATGATTTGTTGTCTTACTTCTTCCTGGTCATTTAGAGGGACCTCTCTTTTACATTCTTCTGTTCAACAACTGCAGATGATTTCAGATCAGCCTTGAGAGGCCTGGATCAGAGTGACAACAAGAGGCAACAGGTGAGATTTGGGGTCTTCCTTTGTCTGCCTGTATTTTGTGAAGGTTCTCTTTATAGTCTGGATGTGTCTTCCTATAAACCTATGGTCCCGAAGGTAATGTGGTGATGATACTGAAATGTTCACTGAATTGCTTCAATTCTTTGTCACTGAGTTGCATTCCTCTGTCACACATTACTCACTTCTGCATTCTTTGCTCAGAAAACAGAACTCGTTCTGCTGTAGCTTGTCGTAGCTCTCAAATCTTTCGCCTTTCTGATAAAAAAAGGGAACTTTGAGTAGTAGTTTGCAGCTAGCAGGTACCATTTCTGACTCTTTATAAATAAATAACTCTCACAGTACCATAATCTGTGTGGTGCTGCAGGAGCTATCTCTTTCTGCTGGGTGTTTCCAAATGCCTGGCATACATTTTCTGTGGGCTTTATTATTTCAATACCTTCGTCAGTGCCCTTCCAGTACATGGTGACCTGACTCTGAGCATATATTTCTCCATTCCCACATTACTTTCATGTATATTCTGAAGACGTTCTCCCTGCATCATTTTGGTTCTGATTATGCTGGATACAACCAGCAGATCATGATCTTCCTGTCAGATGACAGTGCTGATAAACCAGTACTGCTATAGTGCCAGCTGTGTTTCCTGTATCTTGTCAGGCAAACCCTGGTTCACTTGTTGCTTGAGACAGTGTCTGCAGTACTTTATCTTTGATGGCCTCATTTCAAATTTGACTCAGTTTCAGTTCATTTGGTGATGGATCTTTATCGCTAGGCCTTTTACCTCATGTTCCACCAACAGCAACACAAGGAATTGAGTAATAATTCTGAGGAAGGGTCACCAGACCTGAAATTTTAACTCTGATTTTTCTCTTCACAGATGCTGCCAGACCTGCTGAGCTTTTCCAGCAGCTTCTGTTTTTGTACTCGGAATTGAGTATTTCCCAGCATCCTTTCTTTTCCTGACTTGCATTTCAGGGTGAAATTGTAACTTTGAAGCCTCAAGAGTAACCTCTGTAGTCTTGAGGCACAAATTTTTCCTGTGTCTGCCCCAGTGGGCTATGATCATTCTTCACAATTAATAATGTATGAAATTTCTCACACCCATAAACAATTATCAAAAGTTCTCTTTGTATGTTGGCATATCTGATCTCAGTTTATGTCAGACCTTTGATATGTGAATGCTATTGGAGTCCAGTTTGTTGTTAGTGTCTGGTTAATCACATTGTTAAGTTTATTAATGTCTTTACTTAAGGACAAGTAGAAACAGGCAGCAACTATTATTGTCTGAGCATGCATATAGATATTGGGGCTCTTGGGGCACAGTGGTGATGTCCCTACCTCTGGACCAGGAGACCCAGGTTCAAGTTCCACCCATTGCAGAGGTATGTCCGAATGTCTCCGAACAGTTTTATTTAAATCTATTTATTCACTACACTGGGGTGTTGTGGTGTAGGGGTAGTGTCCCTACCTCAGCCCGCCAAGTCTGCACTGGCCCTCTGAAGATTATCCCACCCACCTTATCCCTGCATTTACCACAGCTAGTCCACACTGCCTCCACATCATGGGACAATTTCCCATGGCCAATCCCCCTAACCTGCATGTCTTTGGACTGTGGGAGGAAACTGGAGCACCCGGAGGAACCCCACGCAGACTCAGGGAGAATGTGCAAACTTCGTACGGACAGTGGCCCGAGGGTGGGATTGAACCCAGGTCCCTGGTGCTGCCACTGGGCCACCATGCCGCCCTTACTGAGAGAAACGTGGGCTGCAGTTATCAGGATTCATTGTTTCTAATCCAATGCCTTAACTACAATGACAACATCCTAGTCCTGCTCCAGAGATGTGCCTTACATATATAAGGAGTACCTGTACTACTGAGAGTAAAAGGATATGTAAGACTGAGTAGTTGGTGAGCTCTATTCACAGAGAAAAATGTCATGGTTTTAGACCATAAGACCATGGAACAGAAATTAGGTCATTCAGTCCATTGATTCTGCTCTGCCATTCAGTCATGGCTAATAAGTTTATCAACCTCATTCTCCTGCTTTCTCCCCATAACCCTTGATCCACTTGATAATTAAGAACCTATCTATCTCCATCTTAAATGTACTCAATGACCTGGCCTCCACAGCCTTCTGTGGCAGTGAGATCCATAGATTCGCCAGTCTCTGGCTGAAGACGTTTCTCCTTATCTCCATTCTAAAAGGTCTTCCCTATACTCTAAAGCTGTGCCCTCGGGTCCTAGTCTCTCCTACTAATAGAAACATCTTCTCAACATCCACTCTGTCCAGGCCATTCAGTATTCTGTAAGGTGCAATTAGATCCCCCCCCTCATCCTTCTAAACCCCAATGAGTATAGTCCCAGAGTCCTCAAACATTCCTCATATGTTAAGCTTTTCAATCCTAGGACCATTCTCATGAACCTCTTCTGAACCTGCTCCAGGGCCAGTACATGCTGTCTGAGATATGGGGCCCAAAACTGCGCATAATACTTCAAATGTGGCCTGACCAGAGCATTATAGAGCCTCAGTAGTACATCCCTGTTTTTACATTCAAGTCCTCTAAAGATAAATGCCAAAGTTGCATTTGCCTTCCTAATCACTGACTCAACATGCAAGTTTATCTTGAGAGAATCCTCGGCTAGAACTCTCAGTTTTCTGTCTTACTGACCGACTGGATCTGGTTTGACATTGGTAGCAGATGATGGATGCGGAAAGGTGAAGGTTGGAATTGAAAATTGGAAACTCACAGTTCTTTTTAGATAGAAGGTTGCAATTTGTGTTACTTTTGACAAGAATGGCTGAAGTCAAGCATACAGTGGCTGGGTTACAATTTCCCATCGATGTTCTGTGCGTTGAAGCCTTATAATCAATGGAAAAATGAAGGACAGTAGTTAGGCCTTTGCCAAAGATAATAAAAGGAATGGCCTTGGTACTCTTCCTTCTTACTAAAAGCAGGATCAAGTGTAAAGTATTCTCAAAGCTAGATGCTCGAGATTTGGACAATAAGAAAGGTTTAGAAATGTAAAACTTACGGACTAAAGTTTGAAGAAAGATGACCTATTAAATGCATATGAGGCATGGCCTGGTTTTGATGAATTTAGAAAGCACGATGGATAGAATGTAGAATGGAATTTAACAGATAATGCACAACATTGCAAAACATTTTCCTGGGAAATACTTAATGCAGTACTTGACTTTAAATTGTTGGACAGTGCGAAGGTGGGTAGAATCCTAGAATTAACTGGAACTGGGTTTTCAGAAAAAAAGACAGATACCAGAAACCTAAAAAAAAATTCCCGTTTCCAGAAGCCTTCATGGGTAACAAGGCAAATTTAACAGAAACACAAGGAATAGAGAATTCAATGATAGTAGTAATCTGAGGCCACCTAGGCACAAGCTGACTCTGTCAATACAAAAACAGAATTGTCACTAAAAGGTGCAAGGATAGAGACAGACTTGGGGAACTTCAACAGAAGAACGAACCCCAGGAATATCCAGAGCATGGTCAACAGCTGGTTTTGATGGGACTCAAAATACCGTTCTGCAATGAATTGCCTGAAACAGGTTTTCAAAATCATGCATGAAGACTTGGAAGGAGAAGATGGTGATACTGATCCGGCAGAGGGAATTGCACTCATTCTAAAAGCTTCAGGCTGTTAATGATTGTTTTAGTTACAGGCTTATTCATGCCACATTGTGTGAACTGAATTGGTTAAAATGTTGCCTTGATTATTTAAATAATAGAGACCAAATAAAGATTAAGGAATTTGAGAGTTCTACTTGCTTCAGGTGTTGAAATCACAATAAAGAGTGGTGACACCTTGTAAAGTAGCTGGGTTTGACATCAGCACAGACATAGTGCCAAGGTGAAATACCCTTATAGTCGAGCAGGACACAGAAGAAAAAGGCTCACATGCATTGGAACATGGAACACAATGAGACAACTGCTTTGGGGAGTTTATTTGATTTAAACAGTGGGACAACATTGGCTATTCTCCAGTCCTCTGGGACCTTACCTGCAGCCAACCAGGATACAAGGATACCTGTCACCGCTCCAGCAATTTGTTCTCTTACTTCCCTCAATATTCTGAGATAGATCCCATCAGGACCTGGGGTCTTATCTACCTTAATACTCTTTAAGACACACATCACTGCTTCCTTTTTAATAGCAACGTGGTTTAAAAACTCGACACTCCCTTCCCTGAAATCATCCTCCATCAATTCCTTCCCTTTGGTGAATACCGACACAAGGTATTAATTTAGGACCTCATCTACATCTTCTGGCTTCACATGCAGATTCCCTCCTTACCCTCTTGCTTTTTATATAGGTGTAAAATGCCTTGGCATTCTCCTTAATCCAGTTTGCCAATGACCTTTCATGATCTCTTTTAGCCCTTCTAATTCCTTTGCAGCTGTACAGAACTTTAGTTAGGCCATACTTGGAATATTGTGTTCAGTTCTGGCCACCACACTACCAGAAGGATGTGGATGCTTTGGACAGCATACAGAAAAGGTTTAACAGGATGTTGCCTGGTGTGGGGGATTTTAGCTATGAAGAAAGGTTGGATAGACTGGGTTTGTTTTCACTAGAATGCAGGAGGTTGAGGGGCAACCTGATAGAAGTTTATAAGATTGTGAATGGCATGGAGCGAGTGGAGGGTATGAGGCTTTTTCCCAGGGTGGAGAGTCAATTACTAGGGATCGCGGGCTCAAGGTGCGAGGGGGGCGTGTTTAGAAGAGATGTCCAAGGTAAGTTTCTCACGCAAAGGGTGGTGAGTGCCTGAAACGTACTGCCAGAGGAGGTGGTGGAAGCAGATACAATAGCAGCATTCAGGAAGCATCTGGACAAATACACGAATAGGAAGGGAATAGAGGGATATAGATCCTATAAGTGAAGGCAGTGTTAGTGTGGAAGGGTAAAATGTGTCAGCACAGGCTTGCAGGGCCAAAGGGCCTGTTCCCGTACTGCATTGTTCTTTGTTCTTTGATTTACAGTTTACACATTCTGGACCTTTAAAAAGACCTAAATTGTCTATTCAAAATATACAGCAGTTATTATTGGCATCAGGAACTAAGAATTTTAGGAGAAAAAGACTAATTATCTTAAAACAACATCAGCAGTTTACCCAACCATCTTCTCACAGGTCAAAAATCCTGCAATAGGTTGCAGGAGTAAGAAACGATGAGTACACTAAAATTATTGAAGACATCAGTGATAAATGTAAAAAATGTAGGAGGACACTGTCATGGCCCATAGTGAGCCTCCTATTAGCCACATACTTCAATGAAGTTGTGGCAACAGAGCCGAAGGTATGAAATAAGTTTAAACATTTTTTAAAAAATGATCTTGAACTTCGTAGGTGTGGTAACTAGATTTCGTCATCCTGCAATAACATATGATAATAGTGGAGAAGATAATGGAGGAGCAGATAAGGTCCAAACTGGGGCATGGCCAAATTCTGATGAGTGTATGTGTGTGTGTGTGAGAGAGAGAGAAACCACGAACATTGTGGCGACAGACAGGGCAGCAGAAAGCCCCTTTAATTATTGTGTGTGTAAAAGAAGTCAAGTGGTAATAGGTGAGATGCTCTATAAAATCCAAGAGAACTAACCAGTTGGGGGTCGGGGTAGGGTGGCACAGTGGGGGTGTGTGGAGGGGGGAGGGTGGTGTTCTGCAGTCCCATGTCAATAGCTTTTTTGGGAAAAATCCAAAAATTCCTTCTCTTATGAGTGGCTGTCCCTCAGTTTGAGTAAGGGCTACATTTAGTGGTGGTTGTTCCGAACACTTGGATGCCTTGCATGCAGCAAGAAGGGTATGCATTAAAGCTGAGATACCGAAAGTTTATCAAGCCTCACAGCTTGGCCATCAGAAATAAATGTTAATCCAGGACACATGGTGTATAACAAAAGAGAAACACAGAAAAAGAATGGGAAGGTCCAGGTCAGGTTACAGGTTGTAATGAAGAAATTAATTTTACAGCAGAGCAATCAAACTGTTGGGGTGCATTCCTTAAGGCAATGATGACACCCTGACAGAAACTGGGCAAGTCATAGAAAGCAATGAGGTACAATGCAGTTTGCATGCATGTATGTCGGATAATAAGGAGGACCGGATAAATGCAGGTGCAGGCTGGCTGAATATGGACAAAATGATACAGAGACGGAATAAGGCTATTTTCCCCAGAAGATAATGACCAGATATAGGCACCAAGGTAACATATGTGCCAGTGAACAGAAGAATGCCACTATTATAAAGAGAATAGGGAAGCCACTGGCAAATAACAACATTGCCTTAATGTGCAAGGTAAGGGACAGAAGGTAAGATCCATGGTTGGTAAAATGAGGTAAAGATGTGGGAGGCCAAAAAATGTGATACAAGTTCTGAAGTGGAAGGTCCTGGAAGTGAACCTAACTGTAGGAAAAGATCACAAACTTACGAAAGGAATTCTGGTCATTGTAGGGGCGATCTTGTAATAATCCAGAACGAGATTAAAGGGTCAGTGGAGGTTGTTATTTGACAAGAACAAGGACAATGGAATGGGCTGGGACAATCACGAGAAGTGGAAGTCCTTATGTTTTAGCTGTATTATGATCCCAGGTCACATTGTCAAATCTATTGCTGTGATCCTGGAGAAGACCACCAACTACTTCTGTGATCTAATTTGACCTTTTGTTTTTAAAGTAAACAGACAGCAGGTGAGATCCAGGAGACTTATTAATGAAATAGAACTGCAAGATTGTTTGGTTTTGAACAAATAACACCCGATTACTGTATATAAATTAGAACAGTAATACAATGTAAAATACCTGTACAACTTATTTCTAATGTCCAAAATTAATATGTGACAAATATGGGTAATATACTGTGATCTAACAACCCATAGCACACGTCAAATAGCAAACGTGATCAAGATAGATCCCATGGATTTCTCAGCAGCCCCCCAGATGTTAATGCAATCGTGGGTCACCATATCCCATTAAATTGCACAAGGGGCTGCAACTCTTAACTTTTGCCAGTTTGGCTTTGAAGCTGCCTGTCTGTGCTCCTGAATGTTACAATGTTGCCATTTTCACGGAATGCTGGCTTTCCACACAAATGATACTTACAAGAAAAATTCATTAATGTAGCTACAAGCAAGTTAGAAGTTGATAAAGAATGCCAAACAAAGAGTTGGACAGTTGTGTGTACAGGTTTCAGGACCCAGAGCAGCCCCATGATGATGTCATAGAGTTACACATCACTGACCATAAACAGTACAGTGTAATCTGAAAGTCTTGTATGAGTACATAGACATGAACACTTGGAAGAGATCAACTAGCCCTTACTGAACGTAATTATAGGTCAGATGTTGGTGTCTATGATGACCATATATAGCAATATTTAGCATTAATGTAAAAAACGGTGTTAGTTTGAAGTCTAAGCTTGAAGACAGTTCTTGACTTTGCCTTCACCTCAACCAATCTGTCTCAAATTCCAACTCACAGTGTGACATCAAACCACATTATAAAAGAGACATCTGGAAAGAATTTGGTTTATAGAATAGAAGAATATTTGTCTGGAAGGTTAACATATAAAGCATCACTAAAAATGACTCAGTTCATATATTCTGGACTACCCAAGACTGGAAACCCGAGTGCATATGTCTCTGAGTTTAATATCTTGGTTGTGTTATTTGGTCCCCAGCGTTACCATGTTTTGACATGGTACTCAGTTCCAATAGGTCTAACTGGCATCACCTCTAGTCTGGGTGCACAACCTGACCAATCAAACTTCTTAACTCATTTGCTGCTATCTTCTTTCTTGGAAAACCTGGCCTTATTTTACTGAGATCTGGTTAGCTTGTTTTAAGTAAGGTTGTTGATTCAAAGTCTCTCTTGACTCGTTCTGCTTCATATCTGATTGTATATATTTAAAATCCCCTGAAGCTCAACTATCAATCTCAATTGTTCTGAGGAAGATTCACTGGACCCAAAACATTAACTCTGATTTCTCTCCACAGATATTTCCAGACCTGCTGAGTTTTTCTAGCAATTTCTGTTTTTGTATCTTTTTTTATTTTATCGATCAGATATTGATTGAATTCAACAGACTTTCTCACATACATCATTAATGTGCATTATGAAAATGTCTACCAGTTTCTCCTTGCGATCTGCTGTAAGCTAAATGCAACCTCCTTAGAGCAAGATGGACCTCTTGATAAATTCATACCCCGTAGCATAATTAAATCATAAACAGATTTATTTAATTTCCATATGTTCCTATCTGCAGCACTTACTTCTTTTGGTGGCTTCAAAAATACTTCCCTTTTTATCCTGCAAAAACTCAGCTTTTATATTGATTGACTTGCATTCCCCGGAGTATTGTGTTAAAAGAGCCAAGGAGATCTTCAAGATTACTTTTCCTGCAGTAGGGCTATCTGCTCCAACATCTTTATCACTAAGATTTTCTTTAAACTTCCAAGCCACTAGTCTGGCTTTCACTTTATTTGCTCCCATCAGGGAGCACATTGTTTGTGCATATCCATTGTATGACAGGGCTCACTGTCCCCTATCTGCTATCTTGGTGTATAAGCCAAATTCTTTCCAGATGCCTCTTTTATAATGTGGTTTGATGTCATACTGTGAGTTGGAATTTGAGACAGATTGGTTGAGGTGAAGGCAAAGTCAAGAACTGACTTCAAGCTTAGACTTCAAAATAACACCTTTTTTTACATTAATGCTAAATATTGCTATATATGGTCATCATAGACACCAACATCTGACCTATAATTACGTTCAGTAAGGGTTGATCATATTCTTGGTGGAAGTGAATAATAAAAGTTTCCAATGGCCTGGGAAGCCAAGAAAATAAGAAGGGCAGAAAACCTCCCAACTGCTGAAGTACTGGCAACAGTGAAAGCAACAGAAATGTTGCTTACTTATATAATACCCTGAAGGAAATCTTATGCAAGGGAACAATCTGAGAAAAACTTACCCATAAGTGGATGGGTAAGTAAGTAAGTGTATCATTGTTTTCTTTGGGAACAAATAAACAAAGGTTTCTGCAGAGAAAAGATTGACAGTTGACTTTGCTCATGTAAAGGCAATGTTGGGAAAAAAAGAGATTCCAAACATAAGAGACAGTAGGAACTGCAGATGTTGGAGAATCCTAGATAACGAGGTGTGGAACTGGATGAACACAGCAGGCCAAGCAGCATCTCAGGAGCACAAAAGCTGATGTTTCAGGCCTAGACCCTTCATCTGAAATGGGGGGGGGAGTGGGTTCTGAAATAAATAGGGAGAGAGGGGGAGGCGGATCGAAGATGGATAATGGAGAAGATAGGTGGAGAGGAGACAAGCAGACAGATGTTCACCTGCACATCTGCCAAAGTGGTATACTGCATCCGCTGTACCTGTTGTGGCTTCCTCTACATTGGGGAAACCAAGCGGAGGCTTGGGGACCGCTTTGCAGAACACCTCCACTCGGTTCACAATAAACAACTACACCTCCCAGTCGTGAACCATTTTAACTCCCCCTCCCATTCCTTAGACGACATGTCCATCATGGGCCTCCTGCAGTGCCACAATGATGCCACCCGAAGGTTGCAGGAACAGCAACTCATATTCCGCTTGGGAACCCTGCAGCCCAATGGTATCAATGTGGACTTCACCAGCTTCAAAATCTCCCCTTCCCCCACTGCATCCCAAAACCAGCCCAGCTCATCTCTGCCTCCCTAACCTGTTCTTCCTCTCACCTATCCCCTCCTCCCACTTCAAGCCACACCCCCATTTCCTACCTACTAACCTTATCCCACCCCCTTGACCTGTCTGTCTTCCCCGGACTGACCTATCTCCTCCCTACCTCCCCACCTCCCCACCTACGCTCACCTGTACAGGCTCCATCCCTGCCTCTTTAACTTGTCTGTCTCCTCTCAACCTATCTTCTCCTCTATCCATCTTCGATCCACCTCCCCGTCTCTCCCTATTTATTTCAGAACCCTCTCCCCGTCCCCCTCTCTGATGAAGGGTCTATGCCTGAAACATCAGCTTTTGTGCTCGTAAGATGCTGCTTGGCCTGCTGTGTTCATCCAGCTTCACACTTTGTTATCTCGGATTCCAAACATAAAATAGGTTGATACAAGTCACCAGTTGTCAAACTATTTTACAAATGGAAAGGCTGGTCATGAGAAATTAGATGTCACCGAAGAGGGATGAGAACGTACAATATTATGATGACAACGTGGAATACTGTGTTAAAAGAATATGGATAACATTTTTAAACTGCTTTATTTTCGACAATAATTTTCTACAAGTGGAATTTTTTATAAAAAGAGATTTGGGAATCTGTGATCTGTTAATGATTGGTTGCATTCTAATGTGCAACACAGAAGTTTAGGGGAGAAGAAAGCACTTTATTCTTTGGTTTTCAAAAGGTTGAATTTAAAGAAAAAGAGCAATTAGTTAATCATATTAGCCTTTAAATTTAATCTAGTTTTCTAATCAGCCTGTTCAGAAATATTATTACATATATCAGGAGCAGGTCAGGACTTGAACTTAGGTCTCTCAGCTTATGGGTGTAGAGACACTACCACTGCACCTCAAGAGGTCCCAATAGTATTCATGCTAATATTTAATGTTAAGAAAAAAGAGGTGGTGGCTATTGTGAGGAAAGGCGCATAATTTCTATAGATATAAGTATCATTTTTAGATTTTGGATTTCAAACTAGTGACATATAGGCTTTGGTTACTTTTCTGAAGAGTTATAAGTAAACAAGATCAGATAGTCTCTTCCGGAACTGTGATTTCATCCAATATGCATCAATAAACAGGTAGCTGCAAGCCTTGGCATGTTAATGGAAGATTTTATTTACGCCATGGAGATTCCAGCAGGTAGAGTAAACATTGAAAAGCTTCCTTTTGCATTAGAATAATTAGGTATTGACTTTAGCTTAAAAAATCCCAGAGCTTAAAATGTTTTAGAGATATTCTGCAGGAAGTGTGACTGAGGTCAAAAGTAGATATATTTTCTCCCTGCGAAAAGAGTTTGGGACGGTTCAGGGAAAGCTCAGTTACTTTGGAGTAAAAGCTTAACTTGTGAAATCTTCAGGACAGGAGTGTTTAGTTATAAATCTGAAAATTATTGCAGGACTAAAAAAGTCTAAGCTTCCAGTTTTATGAGTATTCATGTCCGAAGACATTGCAGTTCATGGATCAGAACTGGGGGAAGCAGTTAAATAAAACCTAAAGATTGATATAGAAGGGTAGTTCCTCTGGATTTGAGACTATGTCGTGAGATGTCATTGGAGTTTAAATGATATATTGTTTTGCTGTGTGTTTTAAGATCTTTCAAGCTGTTCTATATTTAGCTAGCTTGTTCTTTATCTTTTGTGTAGTAAACTTCTGTTTTATTGTGAAAGAATATTTACAGCCCTGTGTGTCCATGATCAAGTGAACAATCACCATATTAGATTTAAAAAAATCCACCAAGGCAGATTTCATTCTCGATCTGACTTGTTCTGTATATAGGGACCTTAGGGTAATTTTTTAGCTTGGATGGCTGGTTTGTGATGCAGAGTGATATAAACAGTATGGGTTCAGTTCCTGCACTGGCTGAGGTTATCTTGAAGGACCATCGTATTTCAACCTTGCCTGAGGCAGAGTGACCCTCAGATTAAACCACTACCAGCTGTCTCTCTCTGATGAGAGAGCAATAACATGGTCTGGTAAGACTGTAGTGACTTTACCTTTATAGGGTTCTGCTGCTACACTTGGAGTGGAAGAAGCTGGAAGACTAAATAGTCAATAAACCTGCCTTGGTTTTCTGTCTTCTGACTGGTTTGGATCTAATTTGGCATGTGTCACTCTGCCTCTCACTCCCTTATCCACTTTTCCCAAGAATATAATTATGATCAAAACCTTGTGATGCATCTGAGCAGCTTCCTACTCTTTAGCCGTTCATTTGTCACTGTTGGCCACTTAGGTTGGCAGTTATTTTGCACTTTATTGTTACGTAATTCATAGTTTGCTTCAGCGCTGTGCCCTCTATGACTTTGAACTGTGTTCTGTGGGACTATTCTGATGTTCTTGAAAGCCCTGTTTAATGTCTCTTGTACCTGGTTTGTGGCATTTGACACTAAAATCCGAGGTTAAGGACATAGAATTTGACCCTGTGTTGTCTGCTCAGGTGACACAGGCATTAATGAAAATCAACACGCACAGATTCAAATTCAGAAGAGTTCCAGCAGTGACCTCGCAGTCCTCTGACATAACCCTCCTCCCTGACTGGTGTGAAGGTTAAAAGAGTCATGGGTGCTGATTGGGTAGCTGCCATACATAGCTTTAATAACTTTCTTGACATCAACATACTTCCCATATCTTAGAAGCATGAAGCTCCATTCATTCCATTCTCCCTGGCAGCCACGACAGGATAAACAAGCATGACAATCTTCTCGGTGGGATCATTGAATCTTTTGGTATCTCTGACCTTGACTTCACAGCAATGCACAAACAGACCATTGAAATGTTTGGAAACTGAGGTTAATGCCCCACCTCTACCAGAACACTTAAATACATAATATATACTTTGTATTGGTGTTTACTGAGGAAGCGGGTACAGACGATGCAGGGTATGGATAAAGTGAAAATTGAGAAATGCCCTCAAAAAGCTGACTCTTCTCAAGGTGCATGAGGCATCTAGTCTGGAATGTTTGTATTTCAAGTTGCTTGAGGATGTGAGGATGGAGATAGCTGATGGGCTTGTCATAATCTTCCAAACTTCCCTCGCTGTGGGGAATATACCAGAGCGTGATAACCCCTACAAAGTCCATAGATAATCATGAAGCTCATTGTGTATGAATTCCCCTGGTAACAGGCAATGGCCTACCTATCTGAAAATCATCCACTGAGTCCTTTTTAAAGTAGACTTGTGGGGCTCTTGTGGCACAGTGGTAGTGTCCTTGCCCCTGGACCAGGCAGCCTAGGCTCAAGTCTCACCTGCTCCAGAGGTGTGTACTAATTAGAAATATAAAACAAAATAGATTCAGATGAGCTCTTGTGGTGCTGTGGTAGTGTTCCTACCTCTAAAGCAAGAGGCCTGGATTCAAATCCCACCAGTTCCAGACATATGTGTAATAGCATCTCTGAGTAGGTTGATTAGAAAACAAAGCAAACCCAGGTATGACTATGTACCATGGATACTGACTCTATTGTGGTGCTCAATAAAATGTGCTCATAATACTAAAATAGAAGTTCCTGGAGAAGCTCATCAGGTCGGGCAGCATCTATGAACAAAAACTCAGAGTTAACGTTTCGGGTCCGGTGGCCCTTCCTCAGAACTGACTGTGGCTGGGAAAATGTTAGTTTACATGCAGAAGATATGGAGGGGGATGAGGTAGGGAGTAAACGATAGGATAGACCCCAAAGAACAAGAACAATCAGACATAGGAGTTGCTAATGATCAGGCTGGGAAGGTGAGTAGATGTTAATGGGGACTGTTATTGACTAACAACAGGGGGTGTGTAATGGCAGGCTGTGTGGTAACAAGGCCTGGGGTGTGGGGTGGGGGCTCAGATATGGGAGAGTTTATGTCCTAAAATTATTGAACTCAATATTGATTCCGGAGGTCTGTAGGGTCGCCAAGCGGAAAATGAGGTGGTGTTCCTCCAGCTTGCATTGAGATTCGCTGGAACACTGCAGCCAATCTTCCTTCACTCCCAACATGCACCCCCCTCCCCCACCCCCCCCCCCCCCGCCCCCGAACAGCCCTACGGCACCTTCCCCTGTAACTGGCGAACGTGCAACCAACACCTGCCCATTTACCTCCACCTTCCCCAGTATCCAAGGGCCCAAACATACCTTCCAGGTGAAGCAACAGTTCACCTGCACTTCCCACAGTCTAGTCTACTGCACTCACTGCTCACAATGTGGTCTCCTCTACATTGGGGAAATGAAGCGTAGACTGGGTGACCGCTTCACAGAATATCTACGTCCTGCTCGCAAAAAAGACCCTGAGCTTCCTGTTGCCTGTCACATTAACACACCACCCTGTTCCCTGGCCAACATCTGTGTCTCTGGCTTGCTGCAAGCTGGAGGAACAGCAGCCCTTCAGACTCAATAGCAAGTTCAATAATTTTAGGACCTAAACTCTCCCCTGTCCCAGCCCCCCACCCCACACACCAGGTCTTGTTACCACACAGCCTGCCATTACACACCCCCGGTTGTTAGCCACTAACAGTCCCCTTTAACAACTATTCACCCTCCCAGCCTGATCACTATCAACTCCTTCATCTGTCCAACTGCTCTTCTGTCTCTTGAGCTCCATCCTTCATCCTATCGTTTATTCTGTACCCCATCCCCCTCCTTATTTTCTGCATATAAACCAACATTTTCCCAGCCACCATCAGTTCTGAGGAAGGGTCACCTGACCCAAAATGTTAACTCTGAATTTTTCTTCACAGATGCTGCCAGACCTGCTGAACTTTTCCAGCAACTTCTGTTTCTGTTCCTGAATTACAGCATCTGCAGTTCTTTTGGTTTTTATTTAGATACTCCTTTTCAGTCAGGCTTTCTGAGTTAATACACAAAGGATTGGAGAGTAGCAAATGCGGCTTGCTGAACAGATATTAGGACAGTTCTAGTAGCTAAGATTGATGAAGGGAATGTGGTAGATGTTGTCTGTATGGATTTTAAGAATGTATTCAACAATTTGCCGCATGAGAAGCTGGTTAGCAAAATTGAAGTTTATGAAATAGGGTCAACTTGAATGAAAGAATGATAGAAACTTACGAGTTGCGATAAACAAAAGCCAAATTTGCTGGAGAAGCTCAGTGAATCTGGCAGCAACACGGGTGAAAAAGCAGACTCCGGTGACTTCATAAGAACTTCATTGAACTTGAAACATCAACTCTGTTTTTTCTTCACAGTTGTTGCCAGATCTGCTCAGCTTCTGCAGCAATTTCTGTTTTTGTTTCAGATCTCCAACATTTGTGGTTCATTTTTGTTTTTGAGTTGTGATAAATGGTTATTTTAACAGACAGGTGTGGGGTTGGTGATAGACAGTGGTGCTCCCAAAGGACCAAGGATTAAACAGATATCAACAGCATAGATAGTAGGAACTGCAGATGCTGGAGAATCTGTGATAACAAGGTGTAGAGCTGGATGAACACAGCAGGCCAAGCGGTATCATAGGAGCAGGAAAGCTGACGTTTCAGGTAAGAAGTAGGGTCTAGGCCCAAAATGTCAAGTGTTCCTACGTTTCAGGTAAGAAGAAGGGTCTAGGCCCAAAATGTCAAGCTTTCCTGCTCCTATGATGCTGCTTGGCCTACTGTGTTCATCCAACTCTACACCTTGTTATCAACAGCATAGAGTCAGGACGTGCTGCTTAACATTTGACTCCTAACCTCTTCATGTGGCAGGACTTTGACCACCCTGAGTGTTTGACTGACTGTGTCTAAGGCTGGGATAGGAGCCTGGCCTTGACTGGTGTGCCTGGACCTCCTGACCGATGGTTATCTCCCGTGATTTGACTAAGAACTGCCAACACCATGACAGGCTTATTGGCTTTGTGCTTGCTAAAAGGCATGATGTGCTAGAGACAAGATGATCCTGGTAGCTCCAGCTGTTTTATGGCTCGAGGCTTCTTGACTTTGAGTTTGTTTGGCCTGTTTGGTAAGATAGGGAGCTGAATACCGATGTGCCACGATCAAGGGTTTACCAAGCTATAATGTCCATTAATCGGCAACTCAATGCTAGTCAGCAAGAAATCCATCATGCCAGTCAATAAAAGCATTAAAAAAATTTGCAAGCTGTTTTCAACATTGAGATAAGCTTCACTTTGAGTCTTGATGAAGGGATTCAGCCTGAAACGTTGACTTCCCTGCTCCTCAGATGCTGTCTGACCTGCTGTGCTTTTCCAGCCTCACACCTAGAAACTCTGGTTTCCAGCGTCTGCCTTCCCTATTGTTTCCAATTCACTGATCCCTCTTGTTTGATTCTGCCACAGATCTTGCCCATGTTGTGCAAGTCCCAAGAAGATACTGCCCAACACATCTATATGGATCCTTATACATGAGCAGAAAGAGTTTCCATTCTTTAAATCAAGGAGGGGGATGATGTGTTGTTGCTAAGAGGGCTAGTCACTTTGTAGGCAACTCTTGGTCCATGTGTCTACTGGTCAGGTTTCAATTACCTGAAGGAATGAGATAGGGATTTTCCAAGTATTTTTTCCCTACTTGGCCCTGTTTTTCACTTTGCTATTTGGCTGTCACAGGAGATAATATGGAATTATAGAGATGGGAAGAAGTACTTAACCAAAGTGGCCCTGCCTTGTTGTGGGGTGGCCTTAATGTAATAATTTTTTTTCCACTAATTTAGTCTGCTTGAAAGTTGTTTTCTTTTCGATTACCCTGCTGAGCATCTTGTTTTGTAACTTTTGAGCGTTTGACTGTTACAATACTTCAACACTCTGCATACTACTACATTAATCCCCTGAATAATAATCCTGTTATAGATTAGATCTTTGAGGTTATGCACAGTTAAATGTTAACCATCTCCTCATCAGTCTTAATAAATGGCACTTTATTTAAACCTACCCCTTTCAGATTTCGGGCAGTGCCTCTCATGGCTCTCTGAGACTCCAATATATGCCTTTATTTTGTGCTTTCACACATCAATTGTCATGATGATAATACTGTTGTACATTAATTCTGTGTGTGTCGAATCACTAGGGCTTGTATGTGTGAGTATTGAGGACTTATGCTAATACTTGGCGATGAGAAACTTTCTTTATCTTTCAGCATTAAGCTTCCACAGCTGACCTTTTGTATGTTACAAATGACTTCGAGGAGTCACTGAGCTATAAGGTTAGCCTGGATAAGTCCTTAACAATGTCATCATTTGAAACATGCTTTCCCACTGTTTGCTTGGCCTTTTCATTGGCAAGCCCTCCATGGGAAGCAGTGCATCTTTCAAAACACTAGAGAGCAATTGTTCAGGTGGCGTGTAAAACAACTATTGCCCTAAAGCCTTTATTTGCATATTGTGATTTCAGAAGTCACATAGATATGGCAAACCTTGGCATGAGAAGCAAACTCCGGTATGTTTCTCAATACCGGATCGAGGGACCTGGGATCCAGTCTTTGCTGCTGATCCACCTCCTCCACAAGCACATGATCCCATTGCTGCCGTTGCTCGCCTGTGTCTTACTAAGCTGCAGCCATGGGTGGATATACTGCTGGAAGCAGACCCCAACTTCCTGGAGAAGCTGCTGAGCAGAGAAAAGCTGCCAGCATCTGACAGCTGTCTGGGAGTGAGACAGCTGTTAAATGCTGGAGAGTGACAGAAGGTGGAGAAGAACTTCTCAAAAAATGGTGACATGGGGCTAGCTCTTGGTGGCTGTCCAGCTATTATCTGACACCTTTGTCACTCCAACAGATTCCAACAATTCTCTTTAAAGTGTTCAGGTTTTTTATTGCATGCGCGTGAGCTGTTGTTGTCTGCCCATCTGTCTCGGATGTCAATGAGCAGCTCTTTAACTTGATAGAAAAACCAAAATGCTGGCGATCACATCCATAGAGAGCTGTTTAGCTTGCCTGGCTTGATGTTTATGACAAACACGCACTGGTTGATGAGGGCTTTTAATCTCATTACTTATGCTTGCCCAGGAGAGCATTTCTGGTATCTTCCTCAGGTGAGACTTAATTCCTTGATGGCTTGCATAGATATGTTTCAGGGATGTTGACACTTGAATGATCATTTCATCTCTGCATGCTTGTATCCTTGATGGTTTCAACACATCTTTTCATCACAAACTCCTGTAACACTTGGCTTGATCTGAGGAAGACCCTTGTATGCTATATTCAATGTCTTGCCTGAGATGATGACTTCAAGAGCAAGTCATGTTGTTGTTTTTCATTGAATCTGGAAGACTTCACACTTTGCATTCATAGCCTCAACTTTCTTCATAGGGAGTGCTTCTATCAGCAGCACTTAGTGATGTCTATCTGCTTCCTGTGCTTTATGTCACTGCTAAATTATACCTTTGCAAAGAAAACAGCAACCTCTGCAAATGTGTTGGATCAGATTGAAGTGACATTCTCTCTAAACTTTCCTGCTGCTATGCGAACATCCAAGATCCATGTGTGGCAGCAGCTTTCGAAGCCGGAAGGCAGTACTTTGGCATCAGGCCAGAACATACTGATCAGCATACATAGACCCTCGGAGCAGCTGCACAGATCTTTGGAGTTCACACAGTGGAAAAAAATAATTGTGGAAAACTATTCATGTGGCTTATCTAGGACACAACACAAGACAAGGGCAAGTGGTGCCAAGAACAGCGAAAGTGAGGGCTCTGATTGAATTTCCTGTTGCAAAAGCAAAATGAGCGAGCATAAGCTTTCTGGGAAAGTGTGGATTTTAATTGGAAATTTATACCTAACTTTAGCGCAATAGCTTAATTTTAACAGAATTCTTATGAAAATAGACGAAGTGTCAGCAGTGGGTCAGCAGTATTTGGGAAGCAGATGATCAGACATGAACTGGTGTTGGCTTCCTGACTTTACAAAACCTCTTCAACTGGCAATGATATTAATGACTTGGAGGTAACTGCTGTCTGGTTGCAAGATTATTCAGGAGTAGACAAACTAATGGAACACTTTTCTAAGAAATTAAACCAATATCAGAAGAAGTACTCCACAGTGGAAGAGGAGACTTTGGAATTTTTGCAGTCTACATCCATCATGGTTGTAAAGAAACAATGATATACACTGACTGTAACATTTCTAGATAAATATAACACTTGAAATGTGAGATTGTTCCAAAGGAACTTAATCATTTAACCAGTGCAGTATTGGTTAAATGGTCACTTTACAGCCCTTGTGGTGATGAAGTCCCACCTTCACATTGAGGATATTATCAATCATGCTGTGCGGCACTATCATTATGTTAAGTTCAAGGCTGAGGTACTGTGGACCAACGAGAGTAGCAGAATTGTATTCAATGTCATGGTATAGCATATCCCCCACTCAACCATTACCTCCAAGCCAGGGGATCAACCCTGGTTCAATGGAGGGTGCAGTAGGGTATGCCAGGAGCAGCACCAGGGATACCTGAAGATGGGGTATCAACCTGGTGAAGCTACCAGACAGGACCACGTGCACCCCAAACAATGAAAGCAGCAAGTGATAGACAGTGCTCAGCGATCCCACAACCAACGGATCACATCTAAGGTCTGCAATCCTGCCACATCCAGTTGTGAATGGGGGTAGACGTTTAAACAACTCACTGGAGGAGGAGGCTCCACAAATATCCCCATCCTCAATGATGGAAGGGCCCAGCACATCAGTACAAAAGATAAGGCTGATGCATTTGCAGCAATCTTAAGCCAGAAGTGCCGAGTGGATGATCCATCTTGGCCTCCTCCAGCGGTCCCCAGCTTCACAGATACCAGTCTTCAGCCAATTCGATTCACTCCACGTGATATGAAGAAACAGTTGGAGACACTGGGTACTGCAAAGGCTACGGGCCCTGACAACAGCCCGGCAATAGTACTGAAGATGCGTGCTCCAGAATGTGCCACTGCCCTAGTCAAACTGTTCCTGTACAGTTACAACACAGGTATCTACCCGACAATGTGGAACATTGCCCAAATATGTCCTGTACACAAAAAGCAGGGCAAATCCAACCCGGCCAATTACCGCCCCATCAGTCTACTCTCAATCATCAGTAAAGTGATGGAAGGTGTCAGTAACAGTGCTATCAAGCAGCACCTGCTCAGCAAGAACCTGCTCAGTGACGCCCAGTTTAGGTTGCGCCAGGGCCACTCAGCTCCTGACCTCATTACAGTCTTGGTTCAAACATGGACAAAGAGCTGAATTCCAGAGGTGATGGGAGACTGACAGCCCTTGACAGCAAGGCTGCATTCAACCAAGTGTGGCATCCAAGTTGGGCGGCACAGTGGCTCAGTGGTTCGCACTGCAGCCTCACAGCACCAGGGACGCGGGTTTGATTCCAGCTTCGGGTAACTGTCTGTGCGGAGTTTGCACATTCTCCCCGTGTCTGCGTGGGTTTCCTCCGGGTGCCCCAGTTTCCTCCCACAGTCCAAAGATGTGCAGGTTAGGTGGATCGGCCGTGCTAAATTGCCTATAGTGTTCAGCGGTGTGTGGGTTATAGGGGGAGTAGGTTTGGGAGGGATGCTCCAAGAGGCGGTGTGGACTTGTTGGGCCAAAGGGCCTGTTTCCACACTGTAGGGAAAGGAATTTAATCAAGGAGCCCTGGCAAAACTGGAATCAGTGGGTATCGGGGAAAAACTCCCCACTGGTTGGAGTCATTCCTGACACATAGGAAGGTGATCGTGGTTGTGGGAGATCAGTCATATCAGCTCCAGGACATCTTTGCAGGAGTTCCTCAGGGTAGTGTCCTTGGCCCAACCATCTTCAGCTACTCTATCAATGACCTTCCCTCCATCATGAGGTCTAAAGTGGGGATGTTCGCTGATGATTAGCACCATTCGCAACACCTCAAATACTGAAGCAGTTCGTGTTCAAATACAAGAAGATGCAGACAATATCCAGGTTTGGGCTGATTGGCATGAACTCACCTACACACAACATTAGTGCTGGGCAATAAGTATCGGGGTATATTGTGGAGAAGTGATGCCTTATTGATATTATCGCTGGATTAGTAATCCAGAGACCCAGTTAATGTTTTGGTGACCCAGGTTCAAATCCCACTGTGGTAGATAGCAGAATTTGAATTCAGTAACAAAAAAATGTGAATTAAGAGTCAGGAAAAACCCATCTGACTCACTAATGTCCTTTAGGGAAGGAAACTGCCATCCTTGCCTGGGCTGGCCTACATGTGACTCCAGACCCACGTCAATGTGGTTGACTCTTAACTGCCTTCTGGGCAATTAGGGATGGACAATAAATGCTGCCTGGTCAGTGACACCCTCATCCCATGAACGACTAAATAAAAAAAACAAAATCTCTAAAAACAGCAAGTCCAAATATTGCACCTTGACATTCAAGGCCTTTACCATCACTGAAACTCCTCTGTCAACAACCTGGCAGTTACCATTATTACAACTGAATTTGGAAACTATTCACTCTTCCTCAAGCCATCACAAAAGGGCATTTTGAAATGGTAGTTTGGTGAGGATGGGGTCAAGTGCATTTTTTGCTCTTGTTGGTTTCCTTTAGGATGTGACCAGCTCAGTCATAATGCTGTTACCTAGGCACTATTGGTGATGCAAGTTGAAGTTCCCGGTCATTTTGTGACCTTGCCACCCTCAGTGCACCCTCCAGGCGGTGTTTAATCTGGATTGTTTATCAGCTAAGGGGACGTTGGGACTTGTGGTATGTGGTAACCAGCGGGTGGTTTATTTGTCCTTGTTTGACCTGATACCATGAGGCTTTAGGGGGTCTGGAGTCAATGTTGGCAACTCACAGGGCAACTCTCCTGCATCTGTATGCCGCTGTACCACCGGCTCTGATAATAGGGGTAGTGATGGTGGTTAGCAACGAAAAACCTGCAGATGCTTGAATCCAAGGTAGACAAACAGAAGGCTGGAGGAACACAGCAGGCCAGGCAGCATGTGGGGGAAAGGAGCAGTCAATGTTTCGGGTATTACCCTTCTTCAGGACTGTGATGGTGGTGTCTGGGACATTGAGGTATAATTCTTTGAGTACGACTATATCAGGCTATCGCTTGACTAGCCTATGGGGCAGCTCTCCCAATTTTGGTGCCATCCCTCAGACATTAGTAATGATGATTTTGGAGTGTTGCCAGAGCTGTATGTCCCACTGTTGTGTCTGGTGTCTAGGTTGATACCCAGTATCTGCCTGGTTTCATTACTTTTATCAGACTTTGTGGCAATATACAACGGAGTGGGTTGCTTGGCTATTTCAGAGGGCAGTTGAGAGTCAAGTACATTGCTGTGGGTCTGGAGTCACGGGTAGGTCCAGACCAGGTAAGGATGGCAGTTTCCTTCCCTGAAGGATATTAGTGATCCAGATGGATTTTTAAGATGATCTTCAGTGATTTCATGGCTATCATTAAACTAGTCTTAAACACCAGATTTATAAATAGAGTTCAAATCTCATCATCTGCCATTGGTGGGATTCAGATCCATGTACCCAGAGGATTAGCCTGGCCCTCTAGCCCAATGACATCACCAATAGGCCAGCACTTCTAATCCAGGAAAAACCATTGATTATTGTACACTATCTAGAACAGTGAAAGCTGCTAGTTTCATTTAACTTCACCTGCCCATATAAATGCTGAGTATCTACGATAATAAAGCCTCACTAAGTTGAGGTAGAGGTTCGTCAATAGCTGCCATAGGATCATAACGTCTCTTCACAGTTTCACAGTCCAGTTGGATCGATATATAGTCTCAGTTTTCCTGGGTTGTGAAAACATCTTCGTAATCCTGCAGCATCTGTTCAGCACTCAATGGCTTGGTGTCACACAAAACACTGCAAGCCTTTCCTGTTAAGTGGAGGGTTACCAGTCGTCAGGCTTTTAATGTGTTTCAGCCAATATGAGGAAATTTTCTCTCCACTATCTGGAACTGAAGAGCTTTTTGTTGTATTGGACTCTCAGCTTTGTTATCCTCTGATGAGCATCAAGCATCATTCTGCCACAGAAAGGTCATGTTACCTTTGACAATTTCATTTTTGTTTAGCATTTTGATCAATTACACACAAATTTGTGAAGCACATAATGACTGGCACTTCACATTCATTTGATGCTCTTCTTCTGCAGTCATCCTCCCAACAGTCACAAACCACTCTCTATCCCAGAGGGGCATAGGTTTAAGGTGAGAGGGGAAAGATTTAAACGGGACCTGATGGGCAACTTTTTCACACAGAGGGTGGTGTGTGTATGGAATGAGCTGCCAGAGGAAGTGGTGGAGGCTGGTACAATTACAACATTTAAAAGGCATCTGGATGGGGACATGAGTATGAAGCGTTTAGATGGATGTGGGCCAAATGGGACTAGATTAATTCAGGATATCTGGTCAGCATGGACGGGTTGGACTGAAGGGTCTGTTTCTGTGCTGTGCATCTTTATGACTATGATTTGTTGATTCCAACTTGTACTAGGGTGTAGAATGGTTCATCATAATCATCATTTGACATAGCTCTGGCAAACAGCTTGACAATGGATTTTGTTTAATTTTTATTTAATTCTTGTAAGACATCTCAATGCAAAGTGGCCAGCTTTATATTGTCAAAGTATTTTCATCCCCAAGCTGGAAATTCTTCCTCCTCCTTCTTGTGGTGTCCTCCACAGCGTTTATACACAGTACGCTGGCCTTCAACTTCCTCCTGGCACTCTCTAGGCTTGTCCTTCCTTTTCATCATTGACTTGTGTTTGAAAGGCTTCAACTGCCTGTCAGCATAGTGTACAGCTCAATCCGTTCTCCCATCAATACTGTTCAGCTGATGACTATCCACCTCAAAGCGTCTGCACATGTTAATATCATTCATGCTTCCCTTTTCTCAGCAGCTGTGCTCACATGGCAAGATCTCTTGTACCTGGACATACTTAACAACTGAGTTGCCACATCCTTCAGGGGTAGAGAACTACTACCTGTTAGACATTTTATGACACACTTTTGAGGCAGGTGGTGACTTGAACCTGGACTTTCTGGTCTGGAGGAAGGGACACTATCATTGTGTCACAAGACCCTGCCTTCTACGCTGACTGAACCCAATCAGATCCATTTATCACATTCTTTATAATACACTCTAATTTTTTCCCCACGACTGATGCCAGACTGACAGATCAAGCGTTCCCTGTTTTCTCTCTCCTTCCTTTCTCATATGATTGGGATTACATTTGCACCCTTCCAAGGAAAAACAACAGTACAGCATAGGAACAGGACCTTCGGCCCACCAAGACTGCATTGTCACAACTCCTTTTTAAACTAAAAACCTTTTTGCCTCTCTGCAGTCTGTATCCTTATATTCTCTGACCGTTCATACATATCCTCCTGTATCTTCTGGCAATTCTTCCTACTAACCACAGCTTCCTCTAATCTTTGTGTCATCTGCAAACTTACTAATCAGGCCACATACATTCTCCTCCAAATTATTCATATATATTACAAACAGCAGGAGCCCCAGCACTGATCCCTGTGGAGCACGAATAGTCACAGATCTCCAGTCAGAAAAATATCCTTCCACTGCTACTCTCTGTCTTCTATGACCAAGCCAGATCTGTGTCCATCTCACTAGCTCACCGTGGATCCCATGTAAGTACACTTTCTGTATCAGCTTGCCATGAGGAGCCTTATAGACATATAGACAACATTTACTGCCCTGCCCTTGTCAATCATCTAAGTCACTTCCTCCAAACCCTCAATCAACTTTGTGAGACATATTCTCCCCCATACAAAGCTATGCTGCATATCATTAATAAATCCTTATTTTTCCAAATGTGAGTAAATGCTGCCCCTAAGAATCTTTTCCACTAATTTTCCTACCAATGATGTAAGGCTCACTGGCCTGTAATTTCCCAGGTTATCCTGCTTTCTTTCTGAAACCAAGGAACGGCACTGGCAATTCTCCGGTCCCCTGGGACCTCGCATGTGACTAAAGAGGATACACAGGATTTTGTACAAGACCCTAACAATTTCCTCACCTGCCTCCCTCAGTATTCTGGGATAGATTCCACCATGTCCTGGGGACTTGTCTACCTTGATGCTTTTCAAAACACCCAATACCTCCTCCTATCTTTATGTCAACATGCCCTCGAATATCATCATACTCATCTCTAGATGCACCATCCACCATGTCCTTCTCCTTTGTAAATATTGGGTGGCTCGGTGGTTAGCGCTGTAGGCTCCAAGTGCCAGAGACCCAGGTTCGCTTCCACCCTCGGGCAACTGTCTGTGTGGAGTTTGCACATTCTCCCTGTGTCTGTGTGGGCTTCCTCCCACAGTCCAAAGATGTACAGGTTAGGTGAGTTGACCATAACCAAATGTTGCCCTGTAGTATCCAGGATGTTAGCCAAGGTAAATTCTTGTGTCTCTGCCTGTAATAGACCTACAGTTGTTTTTGCTAAGCTTTCCATTTTCACATGCCATAAGAAGCTTTCGTAGTAATAGTGGATGCTAATCCTTCAGTTACGTTTATTTATATTTTAGCTAGATGTCTCAGCACAATAACACTTTAAAAAACATTTTCACTCTTGTCCTGAGCTATAGTGAATATTGGTAGAGGATTCAAAGTGGGCCTTCAAAACCTCCAGAATTTCAATGCAAGGAGTCATAGAGTCACACAGCACAGAAACAGACCCTTCAGTTCAACTCGTCCATGCCAACCAGATATCCTAAACTGATCTAGTCCTGTTTGCCTGTGTTTAGCCAATATCCCTCTAAACCCTCCCTATTCATATACCCATCCAAATGCCTTTTAAATGTTGTACCAGCCTGCACCACTTCCTCTGGCAGCTCATTCAATACATGCACCACTCTCTGTGAGAAAATTTGCCCCTTAGGTTCCCTTTAAATCCTTCCCCTCTCACCTTAAACATCTAGCTTTTCTGTTCCTCAGTGACGCCCAGGTGCAATATAGCTTATAGCACTCGTTTCCCAGGACTGATAACAGAGGTGAAGCCACAATCTGATTAGCCACATTCCTATTGAATGGCAGAGCAGGCTCAATTGGCCAAATTGCCCACTCACACACCTACTTCTAGTCTCAATGATGACCACCAGCAGCCAAGAGAGAACAGCCAAGTAGTGGAGGAGTTTCTTGAGAGTATCTCACTTTCTAACTGTTATTCAGTTTGCAGAATGGTGGTGAGAATGGTGGTTCATCTGGCAAGTTTGGCTACAGCCAATTTCATGGCATCATGGGTGTAATGTTGGAACGAGATCAGTCAAGTAGACCTCATAAAATATGGCTGTTAACCTAGTCCAATCATGGAGCCCAGGCTGACAAATCGAAACAGGAATGTCAAGTGTTTTGCTCACTCCAGGAGCTGGCTCTGTGCTAGCTGGGTCAGTGTCATGCCCAATGCCCATGTAAATAAAGGGTGATTTGTTGATGGGATACCAACCTTCATGGAGTTGTTTCAGTGGGTAGCTCAGATATACAGGAGGACAGAAGAAAGTTTAGGAGGACAATAGTCATTGGAATTCAATAGTCAGGATGAGAAACAAGAGTTTCATGGCTGCAGGCATGAACCCAAGATGGCTTGTTGCCTCTCAGGTGCCAGGGTCAAGAATGTCTCTCTGACAATGTGGTACAGAATCCTGCATCCCAATGCATGAGGGGAAATGAGGCAGGGAGAGTAAACATATTGGGTGTGAAGAGAGAGCATATGTAGTCTATACTACCTTACGTAATGCACACTCGCATATATATCTCCATGAGTTGCAAAATTTTCCTTCTGGATTTGAACTAGTGTGTTGCATTTAAAATGAATCCCAATAATTTCATTTCATTTGCAGCATTTTGAATGCAGGCATATATGACTCAGCCTGACCAGAAGCAGAATACTGAAGGTTGTAGCTGTGGAAAAATGAATACAGAAGTGAGCTTTTAGTTACATGTCTCTGGACACAGCTCTTTTTAGCTACAGGTTGTACACTCCATAAGGAATATTCTATATAATAAACTTTGGAACTATATATAAGATTGGGTTTCGGCTGAGTAACTTTTTAAACCACACTGATTATTAAAATGTAATGTATCAAGTGATGTAGTGATGCCTTTAGAGACACAGCTCAGAAACTATACATTACATTCCATAAACTGTGAAATAGGAAAGTTATTTTTGCAGATCGTCCCCACATTTATTTTAGAGTAACAAACACTCTGTGGTGTTACTCCTGGAGACTCTAGGACCTGAAGTTTCTGAACTTTACTATATTCTTGTGGCAGCTGAACTGTGACAGCACTGACTCATCAGATTTGACACAAATTGACTGAAGCAATGGCCTCGATATTTCTCCTTGTGTGTTGGGATTCGGGGTTCTGCTACCGGACGGAGAATCCAGAAATAAGTTCAGCACGTTCTCTGGCTTTTTAACACTAGTATCAATTTTGTTTTACAAAAGAACTAAAGAGCAAAAGAGAAGTACAGCACAGGAACAAGCCTTTCAGCCCTTCAAGCCAGTGCTGATCATCATGCCCTGACTAAACTAAAAAACAAACCTTCTGCCCTTATTCAGTCTGTATCCCTCTATTCCTCCCTGTTCATGTCACCATCCAGATGCCTCTTAAATGTTACCAATGTGCCTTCTGCCACCACCTCTTCTGGCAGTGTGTTCCAGGCTCCTACCACTCTCTGCGTGGAAAAACTTCCCTCGCATATCTCCATCTCACCTTGAACCTGAGCCCCCTCGTAATTGAAACTTCAACCCTGGGAAAAAGCCTCTGACTATCCACCCTATCTATTTCTCTCATAATCTTGTACACATCTATCAGGTCTCCTCTCATCTGCCGTCTTTCTGGTGAAAACAATCCTAGTCTTTTTAACCTTTCCTCATACCCGATGTCCTCAAGATCAGGCAATTTCCTGGTGAACTTTCTCTGCAGTCTCTCCAAAGCTTCCATATCCTTCTGGTAATGCTGCGACCAAAACTGCTCACAGTACTCCAAATGTGGCCTAACAAGGTTTTATAAGGCTGCAAAATGCTTTCCAACTCTTCTGCTCCATACCCCGGCCAATGAAGGTAAGCATGCCATATGCTTTCTTAATCACCTTGGCTACCTGTGTTGCCACTTTTAGGGAACTGTGGACCTGCACACCCAGATCCGTCTGTATGTTAATATTCCTAATGTTACTTCTGTATTTGTTGCCTGGATGGTGCCAGGTGTTGTGTGAGGACACTAAGTGCTTTACCTCAACTCCAGTTTAAAGGGCCAATTCTCTTTGCAGGAACACAGAATTTGAAATGGAACATTGTAAACTGTGAGAAGGACAGTGTCAAACTTCAAAAGACAGAGACAAGTTAATGGAGTAGGCAGGTAAGTGCAGAATGAAGGTTAATGTGGAGGAATGTGTGATGATACATTTCGATAGAAAGGACATGGAGTGACAATGTGAAACAAAATGTAAAACTGCATTTTTAATTATGATCGTCTAACAGCCAATTACCCATCCTGATTGATTAACTCCACGGATTAGTTTAGTTAAAACACTAAAACATATAAGTTATGAAGTCGAGGTTTCGGGACATCAACTTATTTCTGTGTACAAAGCTCAAAGCAGACCAACAGGAAGACAACAATGAAACATTTTAAATACACAGCACATGGAGTCCTCAAAGATGAACGCTCTTAAAGGCAAAGTACAAATACAGCATATATGTTATCAATACAACAGAAAGCTGGGAGAATCATAAAAAGTGCAAGGTCAATACTGCTGAATGAACTGCTCGCCTTCACATCATTCTCCAGACTTCTGGACTCAAACAACACCCATCCATGAATCATTTTCTGAGGCTGCCCTCCAGCAATTGATTCAATGGCACTGATTTGGCCGTCTGTGTTTCTATTACTGGATAACTGTGGGGTCCAGGGTCTCACACGTCCTGACCCCTGATGTTCTGATTTCAGAGGAATACTGTTGCTCTGATTGGTGAAGGGACTGCAAGGACTGGATCTGCACTTTCTGTGAAGCAATCTGTTCCTACCTCTTCAGCATGAAGTCTACATTGATGGCTGATGTTTGCACTCCCAACAGTAACCTTTCTCCTAGTCCAATCTATCCCTGTGATCTGGAGGATGCGATCCCGCATTTCAAAGAAAGGTAATAAAGATTTGTCACTTTTATGCCTCCATGGACATTCCTATCCCTCTCTGCTTCTCATATATGGTACTTCAAAATCCTGTGACTTGTCAACTGCAATGCAGGATCAAGGAGGATCATGCAAACAACCGAGCTCACCAGATCCTCCCCTTCAGTTTGCTTGTACACATAAAACCTCTGCTGTAACTGGGTTAGGGGCAGCTGCTGTCCTCAAAAGCCCCGGTCAGTGCCTCATAGATCTACTGTGGACATCGATGAATATCTGTACCTCTTCCCAGCATTTCCTGACAGGCTGACAGATGTTCCATCATGAGCACTGCCCTCCTACTTGTGTTAAGATACCTGGAATACAAAAATATGAGAACTAGGAGCAGGAGTGGGCCATCCTGCCCCTTGAACCTGCTCCACCCACTTGATTCAATTTGGCTGATCTCATCTCGGCCTCAATTCCACTTTCCTTGTCATCTTGCCCCTATCACTATTACCCTCCCCACTGCTCCTCAGTTGCCTGTCTCCATCCCCCATGATCCTTCTGTCGCCCCATTTCATTCCCTGCCCACACCTACCAATATTCACACCCTTACCTGGCCCTTTTTCTGTTCAGTCACGTTTTACTCCTTCTGCCCGTCCTGATAACATTCCTTCCATGAGCCAGTTCTACTGCCTGGCTTGTGCAAGCTAGTTGACCCGGACAGGCTGCATTTCTTAGATAGTAACCATAACACCAAACTAAGTCCTCAACATCCACTGTAAATGAGACTGCGAATGAAGGTGACTCTCGGGATTGCATTGTTTAGACTGAACAAACTTGCTCTGAAGCATTGTGCCCTCACGAGTGTTTCAGGAAGAAGTGTGCCCCAGCCAGGGACATGCCTCAAATATGTGGTCAGCTTTGTGCTAGCACATTTTTCTGCTTCTCATGAACGGGACCACTAATGTAATTGCAGTGGGCTGGGGCGCTAATAAGCATTTGTGTCCAAATGCAAAAGTCCTTCCCAATCTACCTGCCTGAAACTTCCTTGTAATATTAAACCAAAAGAGTTACCTCAGAGCACAGGACTTCAGTGTTGCTGATGAAAAAAACACAAAGCTTTTTGCCATGCCCTCACAAGGACAATTTGCAAGAAATACCAAAGCAAAAGAGAAACAGCATTTCTAATTTATGAGGGGAGGGTGTTGAATGATTTGCAAAGGCAATGGCCTGAGAAATAAATCAGCAAATGACTGTCACCTATTTTGTTGAGTTGATACAGGGCAGTGCATCAGCTTTCCTGCTCCTCTGATGCTGCCTGGCCTGCTGTGTTCTGCCAGCTCCACACTGTGTTATCTCTGACTCCAGCATTGGCAGTTCTTGCAGTTTCTCAGTGCATGTGCATGCTCTTTCCACCTGTGAAATTCATAGAATCCCTACAAGTGCGGAAACAGGCCTTTCGGCCCAACAAATCCACACCCACCCTCAGAGTATCCCACCCAGACCCATCCCCCTATAAGCCCATCTAATCTACACATCCACAAACACGATGGGCAATTTAGCCTGCACATCTTTGAACTGTAGGAGGAAACCTGCACAGACTCAGGGAGAAGGTGCAAACCCCACACAGACACTCGGCCAAGGGTGGGATCGAACCCGGGTCCCTGGTGCTGCAAAGCAGCAGTGGCTAACCACTGAGCCACCGTGCCGCCCATTTTTTCCCTTGGTGCTGGGAGAACAGGAGCGTTGCGGTGCTAGTGATCTTTACACTACCTATAAAACCACAGGAACTCAACTCCTTGATACCAAAACAGAGAGAAAAAGGGGTGGGGGGGCTGGGGGGTGGTGGGAGGTGGTGACAGCTTTGAAGCAAAAAAAAGGGGGAAAGTGGGGGGGCTAGGGACAGAAAATGGAATGTTGTCCTTCCTTCTATTAACAAAATAAATAACAAAAACAAAGGAACCTAAAGGTGCTGGGAGTGAGTGGAGGGGGTGCAAAGTTGATATGTAGTTTTGAAGAACAGACATACTGGACTTGAAACTTTAACTAAGATAATAAAATGTGAGGCTGGATGAACACAGCAGGCCAAGCAGAATCTCAGGAGCACAAAAGCTGACGTTTCGGGCATAGACCCTTCATCAGAGACGGGGATGGGGAGAGGGAACTGGAATAAATTGGGAGAGAGGGGGAGGCGGACCGAAGATGGAGAGAAAAGAAGATAGGTGGAGAGGAGAGTATAGGTGGGGAGGTAGGGAGGGGATAGGTCAGTCCGGGGAGGACGGACAGGCCAAGGGGGCGGGATGAGGGTTGGTAGGTAGGAAATGGAGGTGCGACTTGGGGTGGGAGGAGGGGATAGGTGAGAGGAAGAACAGGTTAGGGAGGCGGGGACGAGCTGGGCTGGTTTTGGGATGCGGTGGGGGGAAGGGACGAGTTGGGCTGGTTTTGGGATGCGGTGGGGGAAGGGGAGGAACTGGGCTGGTTTTGGGATGCAGTGGGGGAAGAGGAGATTTTGAAGCTTGTGAAGTCCACATTGATACTATTGTGCTGCAGGGTTCGCAAGCGGAATATGAGTTGCTGTTCCTGCAACCTTCGGGTGGCAGCATTGTGGCACTGCAGGAGGCCCATGATGGACATGTCATCTAAAGAATGGGAGGGGGAGTTGAAATGGTTCGCGACTGGGAGGTGCAGTTGTTTATTGCGAACCGAGCGGAGGTGTTCTGCAAAGCGGTCCCCAAGCCTCCGCTTGGTTTCCCCAATGTAGAGGAAGCCACACCAGGTACAATGTATACAGTATACAACATTGGCAGACGTGCAGGTGAACCTCTGCTTAATATGGAAAGTCATCTTGGGGCCTGGGATAGGGGTGAGGGAGGAGGTGTGGGGGCAAGTGTAGCACTTCCTGCGGTTGCAGGGGAAAGTGCCGGGTGTGGTGGGGTTGGAGGGCAGTGTGGAGCGAACAAGGGAGTCACGGAGAGAGTGGTCTTTCCGGAAAGCAGACAAGGGTGGGGATGGAAAAATGTCTTGGGTGGTGGGGTCGGATTGTAGATGGCAGAAGTTGTCAGAGGATGATGCGTTGTATCCGGAGGTTGGTGGGGTGGTGTGTGCGAACGAGGGGGATCCTCTTTGGGCGGTTGTGTGGGGGCGTGGTGTGAGGGATGAGGTGCGGGAAATGCGGGAGACGTGGTCAAGGGCGTTCTCGACCACTGTGGGGGGAAAGTTGCGGTCCTTGAAGAACTGGACATCTGGGATGTGCGGGAGTGGAATGCCTCATCATGGGAGCAGATGTTGCGGAGGCGGAGGAATTGGGAATAGGGGATGGAATTTTCGCAGGAGGGTGGGTGGGAGGAGGTGTATTCTAGGTAGCTGTGGGAGTCAGTGGGCTTGAAATGGACATCAGTTTCTAGCTGGTTACCTGAGATGGAGACTGAGAGGTCCAGGAAGGTGAGGGATGTGCTGGAGATGGTCCAGGTGAACTGAATGTTGGGGTGGAAGGTGTTGGTGAAGTGGATGAACTGTTCGAGCTCCTCTGGGGAGCAAGAGGCGGCGCCGATACAGTCATCAATGTAACGGAGGAAGAGGTGGGCTTTGGGGCCTGTGTAGGTGCAGAAGAGGGACTGTTCCACGTAAGCTACAAAGAGGCAGGCATAGCTGGGGCCCATGCGGGTGCCCATGGCCACCCCCTTTGTCTGTAGGAAGTGGGAGGAATCGAAAGAGAAGTTGTTGAGGGTGAGGAAACAACGCATCATCCTCTGACACTTCGGCCATCTACAATCCGATCCCACCACCCAAGACATTTTTCCATCCCCACCCTTGTCTGCTTTCCGGAGAGACCACTCTTTCTGTGACTCCCTTGTTCGCTCCACACTGCTCTCCAACCCCACCACACCCAGCACCTTCCCCTGCAACTGCACGAAGTGCTACACTTGCGCCCACACCTCCTCCCTCACCCCTATCCCAGGCCCCAAGATGACTTTCCATATTAAGCAGAGGTTCACCTGCACATCTGCCAATGTGGTATACTGTATCCATTGTACCCGGTGTGGCTACCTCTACATTGGGGAAACCAAGCGGAGGCTTGGGGACCGCTTTGCAGAACACCTCCGCTTGGTTCGCAGTAAACAACTGCACCTCCCAGTCATGAACCATTTCCACTCCCCCTCCCATTCTTTAGATGACATGTCCATCATGGGCCTCCTGCAGTGCCACAATGATGCCACCCGAATGTTGCAGGAATAGCAACTCATATTCCGCTTGGGAACCCTGCAGCCCAATGGTATCAATGTGGACTTCCCCAGCTTCAAAATCTCCCCTTCCCCCACCGCATCCCAAAACCAGCCCAGTTCGTCCCCTCCCCCCACTGCACGACACAACCAGCCCAGCTCTTCCCCCCCACCCACTGCATCCCAAAACCAGTCCAACCTGTCTCTGCTTCCCTAACCTGTTCTTCCTCTCACCCATCCCTTCCTCCCACCCCAAGCCGCACCTCCATCTCCTACCTACTAACCTCATCCCACCTCCTTGACCTGTCCATCTTCCCTGGACTGACCTATCCCCTCCCTACCTCCCCACCTCTACTCTCCTCTCCACCTATCTTCTTTTCTCTCCATCTTCGGTCCACCTCCCCCTCTCTCCCTATTTATTCCAGAGCCCTCACTCCATCCCCCTCTCTGATGAAGGGTCTGGGCCCGAAACGTCAGCTTTTTGCTCCTGAGATGCTGCTTGGCCTGCTGTGTTCATCCGGCTCCACACTTTGTTATCTTGGATTCTCCAGCATCTGCAGTTCCCATTATCATTGAAATTTTAACTATTTGTCTCTCCACAGTTACCACCAGAGCAGCTGAGTCTCTCCAACAATCTCTGTGTTTGTTTCAGAGCTCCTGTTCCTCAATGCCCTCATTGAGAAATTGGTCGGAGGGTTCTCTGCTCCTGTCTGCTGAAAACCTACCTTTGCTGGTCGTTTATACACATTTGTACAGTTCCACATGCAAGAAGATTAGCCTTATTAGCAACCTCATAAATAGGGTCCCAAGCCATCATGCAATCTTGATGCTGAGACAGGCTGCATCAAAGCCAATGGCCACCCAGAGCAGATCATTTCCAAATGTATATCACGTAAATACATGAGTGGCCTAAGCCTGTCACTTTTGGTCCTGGAAAGTGCCCAGCCTGCCTCAGGTTATGCTGGAAAGGTAAGGAGTGATAAAGTTTGGAGCAGATGGTGAAGCAGGTATTTCAGGTTGCTACTGTGCAGTAGCATCATCAATGGTCTTTGCCACTGACAGGATGTTGCCATCAAGACAAAAGAACACTCTGCTTTACACATAAATGTGGAGTGTGTGGTAGATACATTTCAGTGCCAGTCTAATGCCAAGAATGTGGGCCGTATGTCCCAAACACTGGTAGATATCCCATCAGCCGTTCACAATCTGCATGACACTGGCTGTATCCTCACAGCCGCATGTACAAAGTTCATAACAAAATATCAAGTGTTACATTTGATTCTGCAATTGGACAACATTTTCTTAATAATCCCAAGTTTGGAAGTAATTATACTGAAAACTGATTTGAGATTGTCAGTTGGGTTTACGGTGTGGTGCACTTAAGTGTACTGGAAGCTACTTAAATTAAGACACTGGCCCCTGTTCATTGCAGACAGAAAGAACATGTACATGCCTGTTTTAAATCAACTAAATAGGTGACAGCCACCTTATAGTTTGTTTCTTAGAGTAATGCTTTGACCAATCATAGTCAATGTTCCTAAGTTTGAAACTAAATAGAAATTGACAGTTAACTGACAGTCATTTTAACTCATGCATCTCCATGGCAACACCTCCACCAATCAGAGTCCACTTGCCAACCAGTCAGCACTCTCCCATAATTTAATGCAAATATCGTTTTCCCTTTTCACTGAAATTCCTTGCAAATTTTCCTGATGAGTGCATTAGAGTTGCTTCAATAAAATGTATCTTTCTTAAGCAATCCACAAGTAATGCCAAAGCTTTAATGCATCATTTGAAATCTGAGTTTTAGCTTCCTGTCCAGTGAAGCTCCCCTTTCACCTTTCCACCCACTCCATGCACTCCAAAGTCATTACACTTCCTCCGGTGGGTTTTCCTGATCTCTCCCTTATGATCACCTGCATATCCAAATTTCACTTCTGCCCTTGGTTCCTACCCCAAACCCTCATCCCAAGATAACAAAGTGCGGAGCTGGATGAACACAGCAGGCCAAGCAGCATCATGGGAGCAGGAAGGCTGACGTTTCGGGCCTTGAACTAATTTCCTGTTTCCTCCCACTCCAAAGATGTGCAGGTTAAGTGGAGTGGCCATGCTAAATTGCCCAAAGTGTTCAGGATTAGGATTATAGGGGGAAGAGTCTGGGTGGGATGACCTGAGGGTTGGTGTGGGGGCTGAAGGGCCTGCTTCCACACTGTTGGGATTTTAGAGAAGCCTTTCCCTTGGCAGCACCATCAGGAGAGAATTAGCTTCCAAATGCACGTTCAATGATGTGATAATGGGAACTGCAGATGCTGGAGAATCCAACATAACAAAGTGTGAAGCTGGATGAACACAGCAGGCCAGGCAGCATCTCATGAGCACAAAAGCTGACATTTTGGGCCTAGACCCTTCATCAGAGATGTGTCTGATGCACCTGATGACGGGTCTAGGCCCGAAACGTCAGCTTTTGTGCTCCTGAGATGCTGCTTGGCCTGCTGTGTTCATCCAGCTCCACAGTTTGTTAGCATGTTCAATGATGCATGTTTTGCTTCTTGAATTACTTTGTTGTTACCACCCTCTCAATTTATGGTAGAGCATTAGGCTTAGGATGAGTCATAACTTCGCCCAGCTCTACAGAAAACAAAAGATAAATGTTTTATTCCAAACAACTCCTCGTTCATCACAATGGGTGAGTGGAGTTTCTGGGATTATAATATGTATCTAAGGTATAAATTAGATCTTTAGTTTTATATGATGTTGGAAGAAGTCATCACTAATCTTGAATTTAGGTGTCAGGAAAGTGGCAAGTGAAGGGGTGAATGTTGAGGATAGGGCGGGTAGGCTGGAATTTGCAGGCTATTGAGGTGGGTCCAGTCAGAGGAGTGGGTTCCTTGTGTGGGACAAGGGGCCTGGACAGGAGGGAGGAGTCTTAGGAAAGAGAGGCAAGGGGTTTCAGGTCAGGTTGGGCTCAGTCAGTGGGGGTTGGATCAGCGGGAAATCAGAGGGGGTAGGGTTATATGATGGTTCTAGCCTGAGGGTTGGGGGGCAGGTCAATATTGAGGTGACTGTGGGTGTGGCGTAGATGGCAGGGGCTTGTGCTCTGCGGGGTTGTGGGAGGCTTCAGAGAGTTCAGGAGTGGGGTTGGCTGTTCATTTTGTTGGGGGCTGAAAGCAGAAGTCAATGGTGAGTTAACAGTGGGTGGTGGGGGGTAGTTTAATAGTTACCCAGGAATTAGAGCTGGTTACCATTCATAGATACATTGATTCATTCGGCATAGGAAAGGCCCTTTGGCCCATTGAGCCTGCACTGACATAACTGTCACTGAAGGTGTGCTAATCCCGATTTCCTGCATATGTCCCATATCCTTGAATGCTATGATGTTTCAAGCACTCATCCAACTACTTTTTAAAGGTTTCCAGCCTCCACTACCTTCCCAGGCAATGTATATCTGAGTGAAAAGGTTTTTTCCCAAATTCCCTCTGAATTTCCTGCTCCTTACCCTAAAACTATGTCTCCTTGTGATTGACCCCTTAGTCAAGGGGAAGAGCTGCTCTCTATTCACCCTGTCCATATCCCTCATAATCTTATACTCATTAACCACGTCCCCGCTGCCCCCAACCCGGTCGCCTCTGTTCTGGAGTAAACAATCCAAGTTTATCTAATCTCTCCTTGTAGCTCAATTTCTTCATCCCAGGCAACGTCCTAGTGAGCCTCCTCTCTTGCCCCCTCTCGTGCTATCATATCCTTCCTGTAGTAAGTGAACAGAACTGCACACAGTACTCCAGCTGTGGCCTGACCAACATTCTGTACAATTCCAATATTACCTCATTGCTCTTATACTCTGTGCCACTACTGATGAAAGCAAGTGTCGCATAGGCCTTCTTAACTATCCTATTCACATACTCTGCCAACTTCAGGAATCTGTAAATAATTATACCAAGATCCTTCTGTTCCTCTAAGCTTACCCAGTGTCTTTCCATTCATTAAATTCCTCTAACGTTTCCTGGGGAATTATTAAGTTAAATGAGTTGCAACCCTCTGAAGACTGCTTCAGGTTCAGGACTTTTATATGATCCCGAAGCACCACTCCACGTGCAGTACAGGAATAATTATCTTCATTGGGAAGATTCAGGCCAATGAGGGAAACACCTTGAAACAGTTGCTGTTTCTCCAAGAGGGAGGCAGACAGGCATCCAAGACTGCAGCGCTGAACCTGGCTACCAAAAGCTGCAACATGTAGTGCGTAAAAGTGAAGCAAATTAGACCTCCTACACTCCACAGGAGCTCACTGCTCAGGCCATCTGTGGGAGCAACATCCAGCAATTTGTGTCAACAGCCACTGCTGCCGCTGAACCTGCTTTCATTTTGGGAAGAGAATCTTCAGGCAAGGCAGACCTGTAAGGATAGTAGAGACTGATCTCATTTTCATCTTCACACATGATGTATAACTTTTATCCTGAATTATTTCAAATCTTTGTATCTGCATTTTAACTTGTAACTTTATCTCTTCTAACTTAAATCGCTTCCAATAAGAGAAACTAACCTTTTATCACGTTTAAAGCATAAAGCTTTAACTACAGGTTATTTAAAATTTAAACACTCAAAAAACTAAAGGAAGCTCTGGATGAGCTTCAACAAATTCTTAGTTCACAGCTCACTGTGGTGTGTGGTCATGACACAGGAAGGAAACAGATTGAGGTCCTGGTGTCAAAGCTAGGGTCTATCATATTTACTGAAAAAAATAAGTGTAAAATTGAAACATCTCTGGCCACAATCGTTGAATTGTTCTTGGATATGTGGGTGATACCAGAGGGCTGGAGGATTACAATCTTACAGGCCTGTTTAAAAGGAGAGAGAGTTAGAGAGCAGACAGGCCCACGCTGATGGTGGGGAAGCCTATCAAGCCACAATAAATCAACACAAAATTAGCTGGTATTTGGAAAAGTGTAGTTAATAAACGACAGCCAGCATGGATGTATTAAAGGCAAATTGTGTTTGACAGACTTGTTCAAGTTCTCTAATGAAGTAACAGTGAGAGTTGAACAGGATAGTGGAGTTGATGTAAATACAAGATGCTGGAGAAACTCAGGAGGTATGGCTGCATCTACTGAAAGAAAAACAATGAATGCTTTGAGTCTGATGACACTTCTTCAGTTCAGTTTACTCTGTTTTTTTTCTCTCCACAGATTGGGCTAGACTGGTTGAGGATGTTTTTAGTCATTTGTGGGATGTGGGCATTGCTGCCTAGACCAGAATTTATTGGCCGTCCCTAGTTGCCCCTTGAGAAGGTGATGGGGGTGAGTTGCCTTCTTGAACCACTGCAGTTCATGTCCTGTGGGTTGATCCACAATTGCCCTGAGGAAGGAATTCCAGGATTTTGACCCAGTGACAGTGAAGGAACGGCGATATATTTCCAAGTCAGGATGGTGAGTGGCTTGGAGGGGAACTTGCAGGGGGTGGTGTTCCCATGTATTTGCTGCCCTTGTCCTTCTGGATGGAAGTGGTTGTGGGTTTGGGAGGTGCTGTCTGGGGATCTTTGGTGAGTTTCTGCAGTGCATCTTGTAGATGGTACACACTGCTGCTACTGAGTGTCGGTGGTGGAGGGAGTGGGATGTTCGTGGATGTGGTGCCAATCAAGCGGGAGCTGCTTTGTCCTGGATGGGGTCAAGCTTCTTGAGTGTTGTTGAAGGGGCACCTATCCAGGCAAGTTGGGAGTATTCCATCACACTCCTGACTTGTGCCTGGTAGATAGTGGACAGGCTGGAGAAGCTGAGATTGTTCCCTCCAGAGCAGACCAGGTTAAAGGGAGATTTGATTGAGGCACTTGACATCAGGAAGAGCTTCACAGAGTAAATGAAGGAGAAGCTGTATTTGTGGCAAAATTGACCAACCAGAGAACATAGATTTAAAATGGTTAGCAAAAAAATAATCAGAGCCACCATAAGGAAAACATTTTCTTGCTTCTGAGTGACTGTGAATGCAGAGCTTAAAGGAGTGATGGAAACAGATTCAATAACATTCAAAAGAAAGTTTGATGAATATTTGAAGGAAAAATGGTACAGGACAGATATGGGGTAAGCACAGGGAATAGGATGAATTGGGGAAGCTTTAGCACAGATCTGGTGCAGGCACAATGGTCTCCTTGTTCAACATCTAATCCATTAGCAAAAGTCATTCTTCCTCCAAAATATTGCCTTGGCTCTAAGTCTATTCCCATCCATGCCTAGATCCTACTCATCTCTTTGTTGCCCCAAAGCTTAACTTCTAAAGTACCAGCTGCCATACCTCTACAGACTCGGTAACCTTGCCCAGATATTATGGATTATATGAAAAGAACTGAAGAATTGTGGATGCTTGAAATCAAAAACAAAGCAGAAATTGTTGGAGGAACTCAGCAGATCTAACAACATCCGTGGAGAGAAAGCAAAGTTAATGCTTTCAGATCCAGTGACCCTTCTTCAGTTCAATTCTGATGAAGGGTCACTAAGCCCAAAATGTTGGCTTGACTTCCTCCCCAGAGATGCTGCCAGATCTGCTGAGTTTCTCCATCAATTTCTCTTTTGGTTGAATTCGATTATACGACCCTTTTCCGTGTGTTCATAATCCTCCATGTTCTCTCCACCCTAAATGTATTGTGTTCACCTGCCAAGGTTTTCTGAATGCCTCACTTCAAACTTGGAATTGAGTTTTTTGAAGTGGTGACTAAGAAGATTGAAGAAGGCAGAGTGGCGAATGTTGTCTATATGGACTTCAGCAAGGTATTCAGCAAGGTTCTATGTGGTAGATTTGTTAGCAAGGTTAAGTCACATGTTCTGAGGAAGGGCCATCAGGCCCGAAATGTTACCTCTGTTTCTTCTTCAAGATGCTGAGCTTTTCCAGCAACTTTGTTTTTGTTCCTAGATCACATGGAACCAGGGAGGACGAGCCATTTGGACAAATTAGCTTGAAGGTAAAGAGGGTTGTAGTGGAAGGTTCTTTTTCACACTGGAGACCCACAAGGATCACTGAGCCCAATGTTTTTTGTTATTTATATGAATGATGTGGACGTGCCGGTATTGGACTGGAGTGGACAGAGTCAGAAATCACACAACACCAGGTTATAGGCCAGCAGGTTTATTTGTACTCACAAGCTTTTGGAGCACTGCTACTTTGTCAGGTGAAGTTACTTGACAGGGGAGCAGTGCTCCAAAAGCTTGTGATTACAAATAAACCTGCTGGCCTATAACCTGGTGTCGTGTGATTTCTGAACTTATAAAGATTATTTGAATTTGAATCTAGGAGGAATGGTAAGTAAGTTTGCAGGTCACACCAAAATTGTTGGTGTAGTGGACAGTGAAGAAGATTATCTCAGAGTACAACAGGAACTTTATCAGATGGGCCAATGGGCCGAGGAGTGGCAGATGGAGTTTAATTTAGATAAGAGGAGCTGCATTTGGATAGGCATAGAACATAGAACATTACAGCACAGTACAGGCCCTTCGGCCCTCGATGTTGTGCTGATCTGAAGCCCATCTAACTTACACTATTCCATGTACGTCCATATGCTTATCCAATGACGACTTAAATGTACCCAAAGTTGGCAAATCTACTACCGTTGTAGGTAAAGCGTTCCATTCCCTTACTACTCTCTGAGTAAAGAAACTACCTCTGACATCTGTCCTATATCTTTCACCCCTCAATTTAAAGCTATGCCCCCTCGTGCTCGCCGTCCCCATCCTAGGAAAAAGGCTCTCCCTATCCACCCAATCCAACCCTCTGATTATTTTATATGTTTCAATTAAGTCACCTCTCAACCTTCTTCTCTCTAATGAAAACAGCCTCACGTCCATCAGCCTTTCCTCGTAAGACCTTCCCTCCATACCAGGCAACATCCTAGTAAATCTCCTCTGCACCCTTTCCAAAGCTTCCACATCCTTCTTATAATGCGGTAACCAGAACTGTACACAATACTCCAAGTGCAGCCGCACCAGAGTTTTGTACAGCTTCACCATAACCTCTTGGTTCTGGAACTCGATCCCTCTATTAATAAAAGCTAAAACACTGTATGCCTTCTTAACAACCCTGTCAACGTGGGTGGCAGCTTTCAAGGATCTGTGTACAGGGACACCGAGCTCTCTCTGCTCATCTACACTACTAAGAATCTTACCATTAGCCCTGTACTTTGCCTTCCGGTCACTCCTACCAAAGTGCATCACCTCACACTTGTCTGCATTAAACTCCATTTGCCACCTCTCAGCCCAGCTCTGCAGCTTATCAATGTCTCACTGCAACCTACAGCATCCTTCGTCACTATCCACAACTCCACCGACCTTAGTGTCGTCTGCAAATTTACTAACCCATCCTTCTACGCCCTCATCCAGGTCATTTATAAAAATGACAAATAGCAGTGGACCCAACACCGACCCTTGCGGTACACCACTAGTAACTGGTCTCCAGGATGAACATTTCCCATCAATTACCACCCTCTGTCTTCTTTCAGCAAGCCAATTTCCGATCCAAACTGCTATATATCCCACAATTCCATTCCTCCGCATTTTGTACAGTAGCCTATTGTGGGGAACCTTATCGAACGCCTTGCTGAAATCCATATACACCACATCAACCGGTTTACTCTCATCTACCTGTTTGGTCACCTTCTCAAACAACTCAATAAGGTTTGTGAGGCACGACCTTCCCTTCACAAAACCGTACTGACTATCCCTAATCAATTTATTCTTTTCTAGATGATTATAAATCCTATCCCTTATAACCTTTTCCAACTTTACCAACAAGTTAGGTAAGGCTCACTGGTCTATAATTACCAGGATTGTCTCTACTCCCCTTCTTGAACAGGGGAACCACATTTACTATCCTCCAGTCGTCTGGCACTATTCCTGTAGACAATGACGAGTTAAAGATCAATGCCAAAGGCTCGGCAACCTCCTCCCTGGCTTCCCAGAGGATCCGAGGATAAATCCCATCCGGCCCAGGGGACTTATCTATCTTCACCCTCTGTAGGATTTCTAATACCTCTTCCTTGTGAACCTCAATCCCACCTAGTCTAGAGGCCTGTATCTCAGTATTCTCCCCGACAACATTGTCGTTTTCTGGAGTGAATACTGTTGAAAAGTATTCATTTAGTGCTTCCCCTATCTCTTCTGACTCCACACACAACTTACCACTACTATCCTTGATTGGGCCTAATCTTACTTTTGTCATTCTTTTATTCCTTAAATACCTATAGAAAGCCTTCGGGTTTACCCTGATCCTATCTACCAACAACTTCTCATGTCTCGTCCTGGCTCTTCTGAACTCTCTCTTTAGGCAAATCAGGGCAGGACTTATACACTTAATAGTAAGGCCCTGGGGAGTGTTTCTGAACAAAGAGAACTTGGAGGTGCATAGTTTCTTGAAAGTGGAGCCACAGGTAGACAAGGTGGTTGAGAAGCGGTTTGGTATGGTCACTTGTATTGGTCAGTGCATTGAGTACAGGAGTTGGGAGGGTCATGTTGCAGCTGTACAGGACATTGGTCAGGGCTACTTTTGGAATACTGTGTGCAATTCTGGTCTCCCTGCTGCAGGAAGGATGTTGTGAAACCTGAAAGGGTTCAGAGAAGATTTACAAGGATGTTGCCAGGGTTGGAAGGTTTGAGCTGCAGGGAGAGGCTGAATAGACTGGGGCTATTTTCCCTGGAGCATCGGAGGCTGAGGGGTGACCTTATAAAGGTTTAAAAAACCATGAGGGGCATGGATAGGGTAAATAGCCAAGGTCTTTTCCCCAGAGTGGGAGAGTCCAAACCTAGGGGAAAGATGTAAAAGGGACCTGAGGGGTAACATTTTCACACAGAGGGTGGTGTTTGTGTGGAATGAGCTGCCAGAGGAAGTGGTGGAGGCTGGTACAATGACTTCATTTAAAAGGCACCTGGGTGGATACATGAATGGGAAGGGTTTAGAGAGATATGGGCCAAATGCTGGAAATGGGGACAAGATTTATTTAGGATATGGAAAGGTGTGACTGGAAGGTCTGTTTCTGTGCTGTACTCTGACTCTGTGCTGTTTTCTATGTGAGGCTTGTTAATGTTCTTAATGTTGTGGCTGGTCACAAGTGATCTGTCACATTGAACCCAAAAGCCCAAACTGAATCAATCTCGTACATTGGGTTGTGCTGGAAATCCGCTGCTTTAATCAATATGCAGCTGGAGGGGAGCCAAACCCTTTGTTTGAAGGAAAAATACTCCACCTTGTGGTCAGAGATAACAAGGTGTGGAGCTGGATGAACGCAGCAGGTCAAGCAGCATCAGAGGAGCAGGAAAGCTGCTGTTTTGGGTCTGGACCCTACTTCAGAAATGGGGGAGGGGAAGGGGGTTCTGAAATAAATAGGGAGGGGGGGAGGCGGATAGCAGATAGACCACCTTGTGGTCAGTTAGAAAACAGCCACCGCAAAATTAACCATTTGCTCAGCTCTTGACATAATATCAATATTCAACATTAGAAATTGTATATTTAAATGAAGGGTAAAACTACAGAATTGCAGAAGTGTTCCAGTGTAAAAGGAGGCCATTCATCGCATCTTGTGTACACTGGCTCTGTGACTATTTTAACTTGGTACTAATCTTCTGACCTTTCCCTGTCATAAGAGACCACATAGAACATAGAACATAGAACAGTACAGCACAGAACAGGCCCTTCAGCCCACAATGTTGTGCCGACCATTGATCCTCATGTATGCACCCTCAAATTTCTGTGACCATATACATGTCCAGCAGTCTCTTAAATGACCCCAATGACCTTGCTTCCACAACTGCTGCTGGCAACGCATTCCATGCTCTCACAACTCTCTGCGTAAAGAACCTGCCTCTGACATCCGCTCTATACTTTCCACCAACCAGCTTAAAACTATGACCCCTCGTGCTAGCCATTTCTGCCCTGGGAAATAGTCTCTGGCTATCAACTCTATCTATGCCTCTCATTATCTTGTATACCTCAATTAGGTCCCCTCTCCTCCTCCTTTTCTCCAATGAAAAGAGACCAAGCTCAGTCAACCTCTCTTCATAAGATAAGCCCTCCAGTCCAGGCAGCATCCTGGTAAACCTCTTCTGAACCCTCTCCAAAGCATCCACATCTTTCCTATAATAGGGCGCCCAGAACTGGACGCAGTATTCCAAGTGCGGTCTAACCAAAGTTTTATAGAGATGCAACAAGATCTCACGACTCTTAAACTCAATCCCCCTGTTAATGAAAGCCAAAACACCATATGCTTTCTTAACAACCCTGTCCACTTGGGTGGCCATTTTAAGGGATCTATGTATCTGCACACCAAGATCCCTCTGTTCCTCCACGCTGCCAAGAATCCTATCCTTAATCCTGTACTCAGCTTTCAAATTCGACCTTCCAAAATGCATCACCTCGCATTTATCCAGGTTGAACTCCATCTGCCACCTCTCAGCCCATCTCTGCATCCTGTCAATGTCCCGCTGCAGCCTACAACAGCCCTCTACACTGTCAACGACACCTCCGACCTTTGTGTCGTCTGCAAACTTGCTGACCCATCCTTCAATTCCCTCGTCCAAGTCATTAATAAAAATTACAAACAGTAGAGGCCCAAGGACAGAGCCCTGTGGAACTCCACTCACCACTGACTTCCAGGCAGAATATTTTCCTTCTACTACCACTCGCTGCCTTCTGTTGGCCAGCCAATTCTGTATCCAAGCAGCTAAGTTCCCCTGTATCCCATTCCTCCTGACCTTCTGAATGAGCCTACCATGGGGAACCTTATCAAATGCCTTCACATTTTTGTGCTGTGGACTGAAAATAAGGAAAATGGATGCGGCTTTAAAAAGGGGAGAATGTGCCAAGGTGTTGTTTGCAACTTGGCTGAACATACCTGATGCATGTGAGAACAATGGAAGCTTATAGGGCTCTGACTGATATGGGCTGTGCCTGGATTTGCAGCAGAATCTGACAAGAATTTCAGTGAAGCCCATCTCAATGTCGGGACCATCTCACACTGTTTTTGTGCTTTACACAAGCAGGGTGGTGCATTTCCCACTAGGCAGTGGTGAGATGCCAATTACAAGTATTGTTAAAAACCTTGCTGATGGCCCAACTCACCTCAGTAATATTGTTTTTCTATCTTACCAAACCTGATAAACAAATGAGACATTGAAAGAACTTAGCATGGAAACTTGACAGAGGCAGCATTTTGGCTCAGTGGTTGGCACTGCTGCCTCGGCGCCAGGGACCCGGGTTCGATTCCATAAGACCATAAGACCATAAAACATAGGAGTGGAAGTAAGGCCATTCGGCCCATCAAGTCCACTCCGCCATTTAAATCATGGCTGATGGGCTTTTCAACACCACTTCCCTGCACTCTCCCCGTAGCCCTTGATTCCTTCTGAGATCAAGAATTTGTCGATCTCTGCCTTCAAGGCATCCAACGTCCCGGCCTCCACTGCACTCTGCGGCAATGAATTCCACAAGCCCACCACGCTCTGGCTGAAGAAATGTCGTCTCATTTCAGTTTTAAGTTTACTCCCTCTAATTTTAAGGCTGTGCCCACGGGTCCTAGTGTCCCCGCCTAACGGAAACAACTTCCTAGTGCCCACCCTTTCTAAGACATACATTATCTTGTAAGTTTCTATGAGATCTCCCCTCAACCTTCTAAACTCTCATGAGTACATTCCCAGGATCCTTAGCCGTTCATCATACGTTAAACCTACCATTCCAGGGATCATCCATGTGAATCTCCGCTGGTCACGCTCCAGGGCCACAATGTCCTTCCTGAGGTGTGGGGCCCAAAATTTGACACCGTATTCTAAATGGGGCCTAACTAGAGCTTTATAAAGCCTCAGAAGCACATCACTGCTTTTATATTCCAACCCTCTTGAGATAAACGACAACATTACATTCGCTTTCTTAATTACGGATTCTACCTGCAAGTTAACCTTTAGAGAATCCTGGACCAACACTCCCAAATCCCTTTGTACTTCTGCTTTACGACTTTTCTCACCGTTTAGAAAATAGTCCATGCCTGTATTCTTTTTTCCAAAGTGCAAAACCTCACATTTACTCACATTGAATTTCATCAGCCATTTCCTGGACCACTCTCCTAAACAGTCTAAATCTTTCTGCAGCTTCACCACCTCCTCAGTACTACCTGCCTGCCCACCTATCTTTGTATCATCGGCAAACGTCGCCAGAATGCCCCCAGTCCCTTCATCCAGATCATTAATATATAAGGTGAACAGCTGTGGCCCCAACACTGAACGCTGCGGGACACCACTTGTCACCGGTTGCCATTCCGAAAAAGAGCCTTTTATCCCAACTCTCTGCCTTCTGTCAGACAGCCAATCCTCAATCCAAGCCAGTAGCTCACCTCGAACACCATGGGCCCTCACCTTGCTCAGCAGCCTCCCGTGAGACACTTACGAAAGGCCTTTTGGAAGTCTAGATAGATAACATCTACTGGGTTTCCCTGGTCTAACATACTTGTTACCCCTTCAAAGAATTCTAACAGGTTTGTCAGGCATGACCTCCCCTGACTAAATCCATGCTGACTTGTTTTAATCTGACCCTGTACTTCCAGGAATTTAGAAATCTCATCCTTGACAACGGATTCTAGAATTTTACCAACTACTGAGGTTAGGCTAATCGGTCTATAATTTTCCATCTTTTGCCTTGATCCTTTCTTACACAAGAGAGTTTCAACAGCAATTTTCCAATCATCTGGGACTTATCGTGACTCCAGTGACTTTTGAAAGATCAAGACCAAAGCCTCCACTATTTCCTCAGCCACGTCCCTCAGAACTCTAGGATGTAGTCCATCGGGCCAGGACATTTATCAATTTTTAGACCTTTTAGCTTTTCTCACACTTTCTCTTTTGTAATGCCTACCGTACTCAACTCTGCCCCCGGGTCTCCCTAATTGTTGGCATACTACTCATGTTTTCCACTGTGAAGACTGACGCAAAGTACTTATTAAGATCTTCAGCTATTTCCTTATCTCCCATCAATAACCTTCCAGAATCAATTTGGAGCGGCCCAATGTCTACTTTTGCCTCTCGTTTGTTTCTTATGTATTGAAAGAAGCTTTTACTATCATTTCTAATATTACTAGCCAGCCTCCCTTCATATGTGATCTTCTCCTTCCTCATTTCTCTCATTGTTATCCTCTGTTTGTTTTTGTAGCCTTCCCAATCTTCTGATTTCCCAGTGCTCTTGGCCACTTTATAGGCTGTCTCTTTTTCTTTGATATATTTCCTGACTTCCTTTGTCAGCCATGGCTGTCTAATCCCACCCCGGATAATCTTTCTTTTCTTTGGGATGAAGCTCTGTACTGTGTCCTCAATTACACGTATAAACTCCTGCCATTGTTGCTCTACTGTCTTCCCTGCTAGGGTCTGCTTCCTGTTGATTTTCATCAATTCCTCTCTCATGCCCCTGTAATTACCTTTATTTAACTGTAACACCATTACATCCGATTTTGCCTTCTCTCTTTCAAACTGCAGACTGAACTCTACCATATTATGATCTCTGCCTCCTAAGTGTTCCCTTACTTTAAGGTCTTTTATAAAGTCTGGCTCATTACATAGCACTAAGTCCCGAATAGCCTGTTCCCTTGTGGGCTCCATCACAAGCTGTTCCAAAAAGCCATCCTGCAAACATTCCATGAATTCTCTTTCTTTGGGTCTTTGAATTCTTTGGATCCACCAGCAACATTATTCACCGAATCCACCTGCATATCCATCCTTGGGCAACTGTCTGTGTGGAGTTTGCACATTCTCCCCGTGTCTGCGTGGGTATCCTTTGGGTGCTCCGGTTTCCTCCCACAGTCCGAAGACGTTCAGGTTAGGGTGGGTTAGCCTATCCAGGGATGTGCAGGTTGGATGGGCCAAATGGCCTGCTTCTACACTGTCAGATTCTATGAAACCAGAGTAGATACCTGGTGACTTCAGTTCACTTCTTGCTCTGAATGACTTCCGTGTTACCTACAACTAACCTATAGCTTGAGGCACAACCTACAGATACTAGCTGCACCCACCTCTCATTCACAAACATTGGCACAAGGCATTTGCCAACTTCTCATGACCATCATGACATCTCCCTGCTGCACTGGCACTGGATTATAGACATGCATTTTGGTGCACACTGAGTACTGGCATCACAAAGCTGCAGCAATGACACTTTGCACAGAGGCACGGGCAGCCAGCTCACAGTCGGGACCAGGCTGCATCTCAGGGCTAAGATAATAAAGTGTGAAGCTGGATGAACACAGCAGGCCAAACAGCATCTCAGGAGCACAAAAGCTGACGTTTCGGGCCTAGATCCTTCATCAGAGAGGGTTCTGCATCTCAGGGCTGCTTGTTTGCTCCCTCAGCACTCACTCACTTCGTGCCTATCAGCATGGCTGCAGTATTGGCTTGTTTACCCCACCCAACAACCAATGGCTAGAGGATGAAAAGCCAAATGTATGGGCTCACTCTAATGTGATGTAGGCAGCTTTCTGCTGTAATGAGAAAAAGGGAGGGATTGAGTGGTGTGACAGTAGGTGGCACAGCTGTTAGTGACAGTGCAGTTGGTTGAAAACTGGTGAGGTGTTCCGAGCAAGTGAGGAGAAAGGGCAGGGGGCAGAAAGTTGAGTGTTTGGGAGGAGCAGGTGGGGAGAGTGAGTGACAGAACATCTGGAAGGTAATAGTGTGGGCAGCAGAATATGAGGCTTGGTGGGAGGTGGGGGTGAGGCAAGGGGAGTGTGAGGTAGCAGAGATAAGATTATGGCATTTACCTTGCCGGAGTGGGGAAGGTCATTGACCTTCTTCCTACACTGCTGGCACTCCTCCACATCACAGAGACCGTGCCAACCAGGATGACAATCTCAAACCAGGCTGCCAGGTCATGCAGTCCTTCAGGACAGAAAGACTCCCTTCCTCTGGACTAACCCATTCACCAGGACCTCCAAGTCCCTGTCAGCGAACTGCAGTTTCATCTTCCCCTTTTCCAACATCTTCTGACCGAATGGCTGTCACTGAACAGGATAACTTCAGAATGCTACTGCCCATCAGGGTGAAGAGAGGCCTTTTAAAGATAGTGTGGGCACCAGGGATGCTGGTCTTTCGGTGGATATCCACTGACTGGTGAGTTGTTCCAGGAACAACACAAGGTTAGGTTGGGGCCAGAATTAGAGGGGGCTGACATTGTAGGGGTGTGGGTGTAAGTAATCAACGAGAAGGGTTTGGTAAGATACAGTGAAAGAATTTGCTAGACCTTATGGTGAAAACCTTCTAAAAAATCTCAACGCAACTCAGTCTTAGACAAAAAAAACGCAAGATCCAGATCAATGTTACTTTAAACAGACAGTGAGTCCAGACAAATAGTCACCATCTGCCACAGAACCAGAAATTGCTGGTGAAACTCAGTAGGTCTCACAGCATCTTTGGGAATAAAGCAGAGTTAATGTTTTGAGTCTGATGGCTCTTCATCAGCACTGACACCATCTGTTGTGGTTCAGAAAAGCTCAGCAGAGTGACAACTCTCTGATTGGTCTGGCTGCAGCTTAACATAGACTCTGTGAGGGAAGTACAAACAGAGACAATCTAACCACTGTCCCTTATCATCACTGAATCCCCCACTATCAACATTCTGGGGGTTATCATTGTATCATTGACCAGAAACTTAACTGGACTCACTACATAAACACAGTGGCTACAAGAGCAGGTCAGAAGCTTGGAATACTGTGACCAGTAACTGACCTCCTGACCCCTCAAAGCCTGTTCACCATCTCCAAGGGACAAGTCAGGAATGTGATGGGATACTGCCCACTTGCCTGGATGGGTGATGCCCCCAACAACATCCAAGAAGCTTGGCACCACCCAGAACAAAGTAACCACTTGATTGGCACCACATCCAGAAACATCCCACTCCCTCCACCACCGACACTCAGTAGCAGCAGTGTGTACCATCTACAAGATGCACTGCAGAAACTCACCAAAGATCCTCAGGCAGCACCTTCCAAACCCACGACCACTTCCATCTAGAAGGACAAGTGCAGCAGCTACATCGGGAACACCACCCCCCTGCAAGTTCCCCTCCAAGTCACTCACCATCCTGACTTGGAAATATATCCCCGTTCCTTCAGTGTCGCTGGGTCAAAATCCTGGAATTCCCTCCCGAAGGGCATTGTGGGTAAACCCACAGCACGTGGACTGCAGCAGTTCAAGAAGGCAGCTCACCCCCACCTTCTCAAGGGACAACTAGGGACCGGCAATAAATGCTGGACCCAGCTTGCGATGCCCACATCCCACAAATGAATTTTTTAAAATGGAGATAAGCAAGCACTGGTCGTGTTTCTGTGTTGCCTGTTGATGTTCGTGTACTCTTGTGGGTAATTTTCTTCCTGTTTGCTGATGTCGTGTTTGTCTCAGTCTCTACAGGGAATCTTGTGTCTGACATTGGTCCTGCCCACAGTGGGTAGTGGATCTTTGGTTCGGGTGAGCAGTTGGCGTAGGGTTGATGTGGGTTTGTGTGCCATTCAGATGCCTTGTGGTCATAGGAGCCCTGTTGTCCTGTAAACCTGCACTTTGGTCTGAATGATATCGTATTTTTTGGCTATGTCTGAGTTCTTCTGTATTTTTTGGGGTGGGGGGGTGCGGGGGTAATTTCTGCTGTAAAGCCTAGCATGTTTTCTTGCCTTCTTGGCATATCTAACCAAGCTCAGCTTATGAAATACCTACCATGACACTATGGCATACGGATTCTGGCCTAATCTTACCATGCACTATTCCCAGAGGTAACTGTCACTAACCAAATATCTGCCAAAAGGCCGGCATCTCTTGCATCTGTGTCAATTTTAAAAGGCTGCTGAGCAGCCAGAGGAACACAGGAGTTCCAAAGCAGCCCTGCTTGCTCTAGGACAGATTGTGAACATATCAGAGATAGGAAGATCGTGTTGTGATGCTGTGATTCTCCAGTGCATCCTGCTGGAGTCTCTGGTGCAGAGGAGGGTTCCACTGCTGAGCAGGCACCCTCCACCCCAGCTGCAGAACCAGGGAGTACAAACACACGTGGTGCCAGGGAGAGGAGAAAGAGAGCCTACTGAGGGCACTTTGAACTCACAACTCAGAATGCATGGTGTTAGTTTAGAATGGTGGGTAAATATCACTGATTTCACCTCACAGCTGGTTCTTATTTCTGTCTAGCCCCACCCAACTGGCATTGTTACAGCTTCCGACATTACTTCACGGCCAGAGATAATATTCCCTGTGTGATGGTACTGTGTCTTTAAGAGGAACTAATTCTTGCAGACAGGTGTTGCCACAGTGGTGCTGGAATGGCTGCTTCAGAAGCAATGGATAAACAGCTTTGAGCTCCCTGGCTGTTATTTCTTTAAGTGGTGGTAAGAGTAATGGAGAAACTCTCGGTTCCAGAAATTCAATTTATCCTTGCTGGTGATATTATTGGATCACAGGTGGGAGTGATGCCTACTGTGGCTGAAATGCCAGTGGAAAATCAAACAACTGAGGTGTTACAGCAAGTCTATCCTGGGATTTTTCCTGACAATGTGGCAGCAAGGTCAAAAAGTCACAGGTTGAAATCAAAGAGTAACAATGAGGAAGTTGAAGCTCAACTATCAGAGACCATGTTTGATCAAATAGCTGAGAAAAAAGTAAGAACAGGCAGAGGTACTTTTAGTCCAGAGAAATTAGCTGACTCACAACAAAAAAATGAAAAAATAGAGCAGTTGTATCAAAAAGGACAAGCAGAAGAAGAACCTGAGTGTATTCCTGAATGTTACCATCTTAAAAATGTTATCCAGATGAGAAAACGGAGACCATCACATATTCAGGTAGATGGCAAATGGGGAGAAAATTTGTCAAAGTTGTATTCCCAGTGAGTTATAGAAAGGACGTGTTGTGGGTAGCACATGATTACCAGTAGGAGGTTATTTAAGGTTTTGGAGTGATCTGTAGCTCGGGTTGTGGTTGTTGAGGTTGGTTGGCTCGCCGAGCTGGTTTGTTGTTCCACAGATGTTTCGTTACCGTGCTTGGTAACATCCTCAGTGCAGCCTCTGATGAAGTGTCTGTGTGTTCTCCTGCCTGGTTTTTAAACTCTGGAGTCCGTTGAGATGGATTGCCTCACTTCTAGGTTTCCTCCGTAGTCAAATGTATATGGGATTGAGTTCAATGTGTTTATTAATATCATGCTTCGTGGAGTGGCATGCTTCCAGGAATTCTCGTGCTTGTCTCTGCCTAGCCTGTCCCAGGATCTTGGTGTTGTCCCAGTTGAAGTCGTGGTTCTCCTGGTCCAGGTTATTTGGGAGCAAAGAAAACACAAGCCAAAATACAAAAGCATTTTTATTGGCTTGGTCTGCATCAGGATGTGGTTGAATTTTGCCAGACATGTCATACGTGCCAGATCACAGGAAACCCTCAGTCAGTGATAAAACTAGCACCATTAATACCTACGCCAGCATTTGGGGAACATCTTACAAGGGCCTTAATTGATTATGTAGGACCCTTCCCGAAAACAAAAGTGGGAATCAATATTTGTTGACCATTATGGATGTGTCCACGAGATTTCCAGGAGCCATTCCATTATGCAGCTTCACGGTTCAAAAGATTATGGAAAAGTTCCTCAAATTTTTTACTAGATACAGACTACCCACAGAAATACAAATTTTATAAGTAAGTCAAGGAAGTTATGGCTAGCTGAGGAATAAGCTGAGAATTAAAAAAACAATTCAAATCCACTGCATACCACCCAGAATCAAACTTTAAAGACTGCATTGAGGGCTTATAGCCAGGACTATCAAAATGATGGGGATAAAGAAATTTCATTTGTGCTTTTTTTCAGTTAGGAATGCATCTGATGAATCAATTACATTCAATCCATTTGAAAAAGTTTCTGGGCATGAGGCGAGCGGACCACCAAAATGAGTTAAGGAGAAATTGGTGAGTCAGAGTTCAGAGCCTACATTATTGGACTATGTGCAAAACTTTAGGGAAGGATTAAATAGAGCAAGTGAATTGGCTAGACAGCATTCAAATATAGCACAGCATGTGCTGGAACACGAAGCAGACAAGAAATCAAACATTTGTAGCTTTGTTTGTGCAGATAAAATGCTTGTATTATTACCAGAGGTAGGTGAACCTCTAAATGCAAGGTTTAGTGGACCTAATCAGATTGGAAGGAGAATCAGTGGGGTGAATTATTTAATAAGAATGCCAAATAGTTGGAAATCTCACCAAGTATGTCATGTAAATGTAGTCAAAAGATATTTTGATAGGGAAGGAAAGCAGAGGAGAATTTGTTACTGGTTACAACACAGAGTGAAAAACCAAGTGCAGAGGATTCTGATTTGGATATTAAATTGGACAATAAAGAAGTTCTCAAAAATCAAGATAAATTATTGAGTTACCTTCCGGAGGAAAATTAGAATGACCTGAAAGAGTTATTGCTCTTGCTTTGGGTGATATGGCGGCACGGTGGCTCAGTGGTTAGCACTGCAGCCTCACAGCGCCAGGGACCCAGGTTCGATTCTAGCCTCGGGCAACTGTCTGTGTGGAGTTTGCACATTCTCCCCGTGTCTGCGTGGGTTTCCTCCGGATGCTCCGGTTTCCTCCCACAGTTCAAAGATGTGCTGACTAGGTGGATTGGCCATGCTAAATTGCCCATCGTGTTCAGGGTGTGTGGGTTATAGGGGGATGGGTCTGGGTGGGATGCTTCAAGGGGTGGCGTGGACTTGTTGGGCCGAAGGGCCTGTTTCCACACTGTATGGAATCTAATCTATATATGGGAATAAGCCAGGAAGTATTAATCAAATAGCACATGATGTAGATTTCGGAAATGCTATTCCAGTTAAGCAGCATCCTCATAGGCTTATCCCTCTAAAATTGGCACAGTATCAGAAAAGCGATTGGAAGCATGCTCAGAGATGATGTAATCGAAGTGAGTTGCAGTAAATGGAGCTCACCCGTAGTGATGGTACCAAAGCTACATTCCTGGGCATGGACAGATGACCCCATGGGATGTGAAAACAGAAGTTATTGGTGAGTTTCCCATACCATTGACGAAGAGGGCAGTGCTACGATTCCTGGGCCTGAGTGACTTCTATTGGAAATTTGAACTGAAACTTAGCAGTGCAGCTGCTCCACTGACTGGCTTGTTGAAGTGGTGCAGAAAGTTTCAGTGGACAGAGGAATGTCAGAAGGCATTTGACAGCCTGAAAGCTGTGTTAACCACCACTTGTGTTAGCCACGCCTAATTATGCAGAGCCATTCAAGGTGGCAATTGATGTGAGTGATGTGGGTGTTGGTGTTTACAAGAAGATGATGAGAAGATAAAGACCTTTTGGGTATTTTTCCAGAAAACTGAATAATCATCAAAAGAAGTATTCCACGATTGAGAAAGAGACCTTGTGCTTGGTGTTGGCATTGCAACATTGCCACATTTCTGTTGCCAGTAATATACCTCAGACAATTGTATATACTGATCATAACCTCTAAATTTAGAGAAATTTAAGGATTAAAAATAACAAACTGGTGAGATAGAGCTTATTGTTAGAGCCATTCAATTTGAAAATTTTACACATGGCGGGACAATATCATACAATTGCTGACACCTTGTCACGACAGATGAAGAAAGTCAGAGATGTTCAGTGGCAGAAAAAAACAGGCTGAGATGGACTGTAGCATTGAACATTTGCATGCTTAGATTCAGTATAACATATATTTAATGCAGCATGCTAATAACGTGAGAGTAAAGTCTTTCAAAATGAAACCATGTTTGTATATTGATAGTTCAATTTTTTAAAAGTGGGGAGGTGTGATGAAGTGTGCCTTTAAGAAGTTATTTGGTCCTGTCCTGTTTCTCTTGAAGATGGGTGCTGTAGACCTGGTGCCCAAGTGTCTGCTGTATGGGAAGCAGAGTAAATAGCTTTGGTTTTCTTTTTAAAGTACACCAAAGAAGCATTAGTAGTTGGAGCCAGGCTCAGACAGACCCAGGCTTTTAGTGTTTGCTTTTGGTTGTTGAAGTCGGGGGTTTTGGAGTTGAAGCTGCTAGATACAGCTCTCTCTCTGCTGCTGCTGTAGAACACTTGAGCTCTCTTACTGCTGCTAGATTCATTTTGTTGGTTCATTTTCCTGGACTGGAGAAGATAACAAGTGAGTAACTCTGTTTTGCTGAATTTGCCTTTGCCAAGGGTGTGTTTATGGGATGCTACTGTATTGGACCAGTTAATAAGTAGTAGTTAAACAATACATGTTTTATAAAGCATTCTAATAGAGTTAAAGTCATGCTAATTCCTCTTTATTTTGTTTTTATTTTAACTGTAGTGTAAGATTGAAGTATGTTTTACTTAAAGCCTAGTAGTTTGATCAATCAAGTCACATCTGGAATGCACCACCTTATATTTACCTCTAAATAAGTTAAAAGTTAGGGTTTGAGCTATTTCCTTGCTGTCTTTTGAGAGGGTTTGATCTGGTCTGTAACAGAACACAGTATGGAGCTGGAGAATCACAGCAGGCCAGGGGAGACTTTCCTGCTCCTCTGATGCTGCCTGACCTGCTGTGTTCCTTTAGCTCCGCACTATCCTGACTCTTACTCCAGCATCTGCAGTTCTTGGTATCTTCGATAGACACAATGCACTATCTACAGGGTCTCACATTCAGACAGTGTGCTATCTGCAGCTATATATAGACACATATATGCTGCCCTATCTATACTCTTCTGTATCTCTAACTTCTTCCAGGCCCTACACCGTGGCAATTAGTATTTCTCTCTCCCTCTCTAGTTATTTAACCTCCTGCATTGCCCACAAATCATTTCAAGATTATTGAGCTCCTCATGTCCTGGTCTGTAGTGTCGTTGATTTCCGTATTCCTCACTCTGTCCTCTGCTGCTGAACCTTTGTAATTGCCTCCTTCAATCACATAAAAACACCAAGATGAGTCAACATATTATTGTGAATGAAGGAAGACATTGACGATCCCGTCTGCTTTTTGTCTTTGAAGAAATTAACAAGTATTGATAAAGGAGAACCAGTAGATGTAGAATATTTGGATTTCCAAAAATCATTTCAGAGGCTGCCGTCTCAAAGCTACAAGACAAAGTAAGAGCTAACAGTGTCAAGGGGGAAGTCATAAATTGGACATAGAACTTTCTCACCTCCAAGAAGCAGAGTCAGGATAAATGGATTATTTCTGTGTTGATTATCTGTTCAGCACCATAGAACTTAGTTCTGGGGCAATAAGGATTTGCAGCCAGTGAATTTACCGAAGTTACAGGAGTTAAATTCCCTGACACAAAGATCAGTCAGAAATTAAGTTGCATCAAGGCAACAAACCTGATGGTACTCAATGATTTTGCATGAATTATTGGACGTTCAATGGCATAACTAAATCAGATTCATACCGAATTCCAAGGCTGGAAGACTGTGTGGAAAAAGTTGGACAAACCACTTACATCACAAAGTTGCACTTACTTCATGTTTATTTGACTTTTATCGGAGAGAGTGAAATAAGTTACTGCGTTTAGAACATAGAACATAGAACATTACAGCACAGTGCAGGCCCTTCGGCCCTCGATGTTGTGCCGACCTGTCATACCGATCTCAAGCCCATCTAACCTACACTATTCCATGTACGTCCATATGCTTATCCAATGACGACTTAAATGTACCTAAAGTTGGCAAATCTACTACCGTTGCAGGTAAAGCGTTCCATACCCTTACTACTCTCTGAGTAAAGAAACTACCTCTGACATCTGTCCTATATCTTTCACCCCTCAATTTAAAGCTATGCCCCCTCGTGCTCGCCATCACCATCCTAGGAAAAAGGGTCTCCCTATCCACCCTATCTAACCCTCTGATTATTTTATATGTTTCAATTAAGTCACCTCTCAACCTTCTTGTCTCTAATGAAAACAGCCTCAAGTCCATCAGCCTTTCCTCGTAAGACCTTCCCTCCATACCAGGCAACATCCTAGTAAATCTCCTCTGCACCCTTTCCAAAGCTTCCACATCCTTCTTATAATGCGATGACCAGAACTGTACGCAATACTCCAAGTGCAGCCGCACCAGAGTTTTGTACAGCTTCACCATAACCTCTCGGTTCCGGAACTCGATCCCTCTATTAATAAAAGCTAAAACACTGTATGCCTTCTTAACAACCCTGTCAACGTGGGTGGCAACGTTCAAGGATCTGTGTACATGGACACCGAGATCTGTCTGCTCATCAACACTACTAAGAATCTTACCATTAGCCCTGTACTTTGCCTTCCGGTTACTCCTGCCAAAGTGCATCACCTCACACTTGTCTGCATTAAACTCCATTTGCCACCTCTCAGCCCAGCTCTGCAGCTTATCTATGTCTCTCTGCAACCTACAGCATCCTTCGTCACTATCCACAACTCTACCGACCTTAGTGTCGTCTGCAAATTTACTAACCCATCCTTCTACGCCCTCATCCAGGTCATTTATAAAAATGACAAACAGCAGTGGACCCAACACCGACCCTTGCGGTACACCACTAGTAACTGGTCTCCAGGATGAACATTTCCCATCAACTACCACCCTCTGTCTTCTTTCAGCAAGCCAATTTCCAATCCAAACTGCTATATATCCCACAATTCCATTCCTCTGCATTTTGTACAATAGTCTGTTATGGGGAACCTTATCGAACGCCTTGCTGAAATCCACATACACCATATCAACCGGTTTACTCTCATCTACCTGTTTAGTCACCTTCTCAAACAACTCAATAAGGTTTGTGAGGCATGACCTTCCCTTCACAAAACCGTGCTGATTATCCCTAATCAATTTATTATTTTCTAGATGATTATAAATCCTATCCCCATAACCTTTTCCAACACTTTACCAACAAGTTAGGTAAGGCTCACTGGTCTATAATTACCAGGATTGTCTCTACTCCCCTTCTTGAACAGGGGAACCACATTTGCTATCCTCCAGTCATCTGGCACTATTCCTGTAGACAATGACGAGTTAAAGATCAATGCCAAAGGCTCGGCAATCTCCTCCCTGGCTTCCCAGAGGATCCGAGGATAAATCCCATCCGGCCCAGGGGACTTATCTACCCTCACCCTCTGTAGGATTTCTAACACCTCTTCCTTGTGAACCTCAATCCCACCTAGCCTAGTAGCCTGTGTCTCAGTATTCTCCTCGACAACATTGTCGTTTTCTGGAGTGAATACTGTTGAAAAGTATTCATTTAGTGCTTCCCCTATCTCTTCTGACTCCACACACAACTTACCACTACTATCCTTGATTGGGCCTAATCTTACTTTTGTCATTCTTTTATTCCTCAAATACCTATAGAAAGCCTTCGGGTTTACCCTGATCCTATCTACCAACAACTTCTCATGTCTCCTCCTGGCTCTTCTGAGCTCTCTCTTTCGGTCTTTCCTGGCTACCTTGTAGACCTCAAGTGCCCCAACTGAGCCTTCACATCTCATCCTAACGTAAGCCTTCTTCTTCCTCTTGACCAGAGATTCCACCTCCTTCGTAAACCATGGCTCCCGCACTCTACAGCTTCCTCCCTGCCTGACAGGTACATACTTATCTAGGTCACACAGGAGCTTTTCCTTGAATAAGCTCCACATTTCTAATGTGCCCATCCCCTGCATTTTCCTTCCCCATCCTATGCTCCCTAAATCTTGCCTAATCTCATCGTAATAGCCTTTGCCCCAGCTATAACTCTTGCCCAGTGATATACACCTATCCCTTTCCATCACTAAACATAACAGAATTGTGATTGCTATCACCAAAGTGCTCACCTACTTCCAAATCTAACACATGGCCAGGCTCATTACCCAGTACCAAATCTAATGTGGCTTCACCCCTTGTTGGCCTATCTACATACTGCGTCAGGAAGCCCTCCTGCACACACTGGACAAAAACTGACCCATCTATAGTACTCAAACTATAGTGTTCCCAGTCAATATTTGGAAAGTTGAAGTCCCCCATGACAACTACCCTGTCTCTCACTCCTATCAAGAATCATCTTTGCTATCCTTTCCTCTACATCTCTGGAACCATTCAGAGGCCTACAGAAAACTTCCAACAGTGTGACATCTCCTTTCCTGTTTCTAACCTCAGCCCATACTACCTCAGTTGACGAGTCCCCAAACATCCTTTCTGCAACTGTAATACTGTCCTTGACCAACAATGCCACACCTCTGTCCCTTTTACCATCTTCTCTGTTCTTACTGAAACATCTAAATCCCGGAACCTGCAACAACCATTCCTGTCCCTGCTCTATCCATGTCTCCGAAATGGCCACAACATCGAAGTCCCAGGTACTAACCCATGCTGCAAGTTCACCCACCTTATTCTGGACGCTCCTGGCGTTGAAGTAGACACACTTGAAACCAACTTCTTGCTTGCCGGTGCCATCTTGCGTCCCTGAAACTTTCTTTTGGACCACCCTACTCTCAACTTTTTCTACAGTCGAACTACAATTTTGGTGCCCATCCCCCTGCTGAATTAGTTTAAACCCACCTGAATAGCCTTGGGTTTAAACTAATTCAGCAGGGGGATGGGCACCAAAATTGTAGTTCAACTGTAGAAAAGGTTGAGAGTAGGGTGGTCCAAAATAAAGTTTCAGGGAAGCAAGTTTGTAGCCCCAAAAGGGCTGTATCAATTTAAAGTAATGTCCTTTGGAATGGAGAATGCACCAGCCACATTTCAAAGGGGCAAGGCTAATTTTGATGGAATTAGACCCAAGCTTGCAAGTTGTGATTGAGGTAATGTGTTTGCAGGCAAAGGGACCTCCAGCAAGTGGGAGGCCTTTGAAAGTGTGATAGATAGAGTTCAAGGTCTAAATGTTCCTGTGAAGGTGAAGAGCAAGGTTAGCAGGAGTAGGGAACCCTGGATAACAAAAGATACTGAGGTTTTGACCAGAAAAAGAGGAGGAGACATGGCTCAGGTACAGGCAGCTGGAATCAAGGGAATCCCTGGAGGTATATAGGGGATAGAGGAATTTACTGAAGGAAATCAGGAGGGCAAAAGTGGGGCACAAGATAGCTTTGGCTGGGAAGATTTGGGTGAATCCAAAAAGATTTAAGTATATCAAAAGAGAAAGAATAACTAGAGAGAGAATAGGACCCCTCAAGGACTGAAGTGGACTTGTATGTGTGGAACCACAGGATATGGGTGAGGTCCTCAATAAATATTTCTTTTCTGTGCTTACCATGGAGAAAGACATGAAACTTGGGAACTTGTGGAAGTTAGTGGCGATATCTTGGGGAGGCGGATGTGGAAGTATTAAAATGAATAAAGGTGGATAAATCTCGTGGTCCTGACCAGATATATCCAAGAACCCTGCAAGAGGCTACAGAAGCAATTGGCTAATATATTTGCATCATTGTTAGCCACAGGTGAAGTCCCGGAAGACTAGAGGGTAGTGAATGTTGTGTCCTTATTCAAGAAGGGCTACAAAGAAAAAAACCTGGGAATGATAGGCCAGTAAGGTTAACATCTGTGGTAGGTAAGTTACTTGAGAACATTCTGAGGGATAAAATATACATGCATTTAGAAAGACAGGATTTGATTAGGAGTAATCAGCATGGCTTTGTGCATGAGAGATCATGCCTCACAGATTTGTTAGCATTCTTTGGTGGTGACCAGGAAGGTTGGTGAGGGGATGGCGGTAGACGTAGTCTATATGGATTTCAGTAATGTCTTTGATAAGGTTCGAGATGGTAGGCTGCTCTGGAAGGTTAGATCACATGGAATCCAGGGAGGGCTGGCAGATGGGCCAAGAAATGGTAAATGGAGTTTAATATAGATAAGTGTGAGGTGTTGCATTTTGGAAAGTCAAATCAAAGTAGGAGTTTCATGGTGAATGGTAGGTCCTTAAAGAGTCTAGTGGAGCAGAGGGACCTTAAATTTCAGGTGCACGGTTCTCTGAAAGTGGAGTCACAGGAAGATAGGGCAGTGAAGGCGGCTTTTGGCACAGTGGCATTCGCCAGTCAGGGCATTGAGTATAGAATCTGGGAAGCTATGGTGCAGTTGTATAGGATGTTGGTGAGGCTGCACTTGGAGTAGTGCATTTAATTTTGGTCACCTTGCCCTAGGAAGGGGTTGGAGCAGTCTTGTTACAGGAGAATAACTATGGAATTGAAAGGTCAATCGGTTATTTTTCAAATAAACTCAAATATCCACCAATCCCTTCCCACCCCATTCTGCTCTCGGTGCCAATCCCCTCCTACCCATTCTGCTCTCGGTGCCAACCCCCTCCCACCCCACTCTGCTCTCGGTGCCAACCCCCTCCCACCCCACTCTGCTCTCAGTGCCAATCCCCTCCCACCCTATTCTGCTCTCAGTGCCAATCCCCTCCCACCTCATTCTGCACTCAGTGCCAATCCCCTCCCACCCCACTCTGCTCTCGGTGCCAATCCCCTCCCATCCCATTCTGCTCTCGGTGCCAATTCCCTCCCACCTATTCTGCTCTTGGTGCCAATCCCCTCCCACCCCATTCTGCTGTCGGTGCGAATCCCCTCCCACCCCATTCTGCTCTTGATGCCAAATGCCACCTGCCCCATTCAGACCTCCACCTGCACTGAAATGTTGCCTGTGATTTTGTCTCCACTTCCCCCTCTGCATGAAAAGCATCATGTCACTGGCACCAGGTTCCCCTTGATCAAGTGGAATCTGTGCTTTCACAATGCACATTGCCTGATTTCAGGATCTCCTGTGGAGCTCAGTGTTTCCCAGGCTGAAATATCCAAGCTTCTCCAACCAGCCTTTCAATAAACCAAGGTGATGTCAAATTCGAAGACCCACAAAGACTTGGAGCCTCTTGGATGGACAAACCCTCTGGGTCATTCCAAATGCGGATGAATGGTGTTTTGGAGAAAAATCAGTCTTTGTGGGCAATGGACTTAGTTGGGTGGTCTGGGATAGCAGAGGACTGAGTCTCACAGGTGGGTTGGGATATGGAGAGGAACAAGCAGCTCATGCACTTACACAAAAGAGCAGATGTCAAAACACCACAGGTTCTTTGTTTTAAAAAGGTATATTTCAATTTAATTCCTTAATTAATGTACAACTTTCTTAATAAAAATTAAAGGAGACCAACAAAACGACAACCTACAGCCAAAGTGTCTCGTGTGGTTTGGACTGAGCAGATTGGTTTCTATTAGTGACTCGACCAACATCTCACAGTGGATCCCATCCCAGTACCAGAGAAAGGTGGCAGCACTCCCTGCCAGAGATGAGGCGACCTCTCTTGACAAATGGTCGAGTCGCCCTCCCCATCCCACCTCCTGAAGCCTGGCTTCCCCTTGAAACTGTGCCCGAGCCAGCTGCAAGGTCTCTCCTTGTTGTCAGCTCTGTGCCTCCCTACTCTTCACAGCCGGGGAGCTGCTCATTTCCAAACCCACAAGCCACTCACGGTTACAACACCCATTCTGGGATTACCAGGCAGCCCCAATAGGATCGCCCTGGGAGGAGGGCTTTTGAGGTTTTAGCCTGAAGATGGAGAGTTTCGGACGGCCAGGACAGTGGAGGATAAGGGAGAGAAGATGTGAATTCTGTGTGTAGAGAATAGCACCCTTGGTAAAACGGCAACAATGGATCTGTGGGAGGTGTCACTACTGCATGGCTCACAGAATGGCACTGGTGAACATACAATGGAGGAACCAATCAGGATCCCTTCCCTGTGCACTCCGTCCTCTCCCCCAGATAGTTCCCTTCCAGCTCCAAGTTTCTGAGGAAGCACATTCATCTGAGACACCCTCAGACCCTGCAGCACCCTGGACAGTTCCGATTGGAAACCTTTGGGAACCCAGAGAGGGGGAAACAGCTTATTTTCCCTCTCTCCCTGGGCGGAAAGAGATAAAAAGATTCACATTGGCCAACCCTGGTTCTGTAGGTCACTGGGGGCGGGGGGGTGGGGGAAGTGGGGTGCGGGGGAGAAAAAATAGAAGATATAAAATATATTGCACTCTGAGAACATTTTGAAAAATTTACATCAAAACCCAGCACTTCTCGATACAGCCACCGAGGGAGCGTGAAAGAATGGTTTCAAATCACAATCAGTGCTTTTGAATCATTTCCTTAAATAATGTGTTCGAGGAGAGTTCACGGTCGCTCTGAGCAGCCTGTTACCCAGGCACAGGTCAGGATATCGCTCAGGGCTGCTCTCTCAAAGTGAGTGAGCGAGCAGGGCCAGAGAAGGAAGCAGTGCAACGTGTCGCTCCTCGATCACCGGGCCGCTGTCGCGCCATCTTTAAGCCTCTGACGTGGCCTGTGGTTTCAGGTGTGCCGTTTCCATCGCTGTCCCATGCGGCAGTTTGGCTCTCTCGAAGAAACCGAGCTACAAAAACAAAACACACGCACAGAGTCAGACCAGGAGCTCTGAGGCTGGGGCAGAGACTGAAACAGAAAAAACACACAGGGATAGAGAAAGAGAGGGGGCTTGGGGACAGAGAGAGAGTGTGAGGAGGCGAAAGAGAGAGAAAAGAGAGAAAGAAGAGAGAGGACAGAACAGAGAGAGAGACAGGGAGAGAAGAGAAGAGACAGAGAGAGTGTCCAGGGATGTGCAGGCTAGGTGGTTTAGCCATGGGCAATGCCCTGTGGAAGGGTGTTTGAGGGGGATGTCCAGCAGAAGTGAGACTGTGCGTTTAACAAAAACTGGTCAGGATCCTCACACAGAGTGACAGATTGAACAATAAGCTGGGAACAGAACAGTGTTGGTACGATCGGGACAGAGGTCCCAGCAGGTCCCAATTAGATTGAGCCATTGTCAGTGGAAGCAGTTTCGGTTCCTCAGTCTTGTTTGCTTCCTGCCAGTTCAGGAATTTGTTGAAACCATGAAAGGACAGCGAGCTTGAGGCTTGCTCTGCTACAATGCTGAAGCTGGCCAGCCTGGGAACACAGGTCTCAAATACCAGCATGGCCACTCATTCAATTCCAAAACCGATTCAGTTGTGTGGAAGAGATAGAAGAGGTGGGGGCGGGTAGTAATAAATCAGATTGTGAAAGCTAATTTTGGTCCTGATGACCATGGCAACCTTGAACAGCTGTTGTAAAACCCCATCTATTTCACTCACACCCTTTAGGGAGGGAAATCTGCTGTCCTAGCCGAGTCTAGCCTACACATGACTTCAGTCCCACAGCCAATATGGCCAACTCTTAACTATCCAGCAAGCCACTCAGTTCAAGGGCAGTTAGAGATGGGCAACAAATGCCATGCCTATGCCAATGAAAGAATAAAAGGGATTGCCTGGATCTAAGCCAATGTCTCAGAGATAGAAGTCCTGGTTACTGACACAGATGATGTGAAACACACTTTGGAACTGAAAGATTAGGACAGAGTGAATGCTGCAGTGGATTCTGGGATCAAACTGCCTTACCTTGTACAAGATGAAGATGACGAGAGCAAGCAGGAGCAGGCCGACCAACACAGCCAGAATAATAATCCAGAGTGGGACGGAATATGAACTCTCTGGCTTAATCCACATCACAGGAGTCGAGACCTACAGGCAGAACGGGACACAGAAAGTCTAAACTGTACTGAAAGCACACAAAGTTCTGTCCCATCATTCACTAGCTTGACATCTAGGGCGGCACGGTGGCTCAGTGGTTAGCACTGCAGCCTCACAGCACCAGGGACCTGGGTTCGATTCCAGCCTTCGGTGACTGTCTGTGTGGGGTTTGCACATTCTCCCCGTGTGTGTGTGGGTTTCCTCCGGGCGCTCTGGTTTCCTCCCACGGTCCAAAGGTGTGCAGGCTAGGTGGGTTGGCCATGCTAAATTGCCTGCAGTGTTTAGGGGTGTGTGGGTTATGGGGGGATGGGTCTGGGTAGGATGTTGGAAGGGGCACAAGGGCCGAAGGGCCTGTCCCCACACTGTAGGGAATCTATTCTATTCACCTGTTCAGCCATTCTCATACCTTCACTTCCAACAGCTCAGTCCCCAGTGAAACCCCACTCTCTTTTAATCTGCTCACTTCTCTGGATAGTCCTAATTTTGTTTTCTCAAATTCAAGTCACAGAATTAGAGAGCTGTTATACCTGTGGTGCAAAGTTTATAAAGATAGATTTATAGATTTCAGTTGATCAACATCAATACATTTATATCTATTTTAACATCATTTATTCTGGATTTTAAATTTTTTGAATTTCAAACTAGTGGCATGTGGTTTTTTTTGGGTGCCTGAAGGGGTTTAATGATTAACTTGCAAGTATTTCTGTAGCCATGGTGATTTTCTTTAAAATAGTGTGACAGAAAGACTTCCTGGAGAGTTTACGCTGCGAGTTTACATACAAACAAAATTAACAGTGTACTGCATTAAGCTTTCTGGATTTTTTTGGGTTTAGGGGAAACACCCATAGCTTGGAAAGCAGCTTTTCAGTTTCAGTTTAGGCAGCTCTGCAGTTTTCCTGGCTGAAGTTGGATGTGCAAAACAATTGCTCCATAGAAAAGGGAGAAGATAGGTTTGGTATGGTTATCAATAGGTTACCTCAGAATAAGGAGTTTAGTTAAGCTTCCAAGACCAGAATAGTTTGGTTGAAACCCTGGAAGGGTTATTTGAAGCTGAGAACGTTTAAGCTCAGTTACATGACAGATTAAGGATTTGCATGACTGCTCAGTCAAACCTGATGAGGGCTTCTCTCTGTTAACTGCAATGGGATGCTGTTGGGATTAATGGGATTGTATTTTACAGTGTTTCAAAGTCTATAAATTAGTGTTACATACAAACAGTTTGGTATTACTTTTTTGTGCTTAATAAACTGTTTTACTGTGCAAACGAAATCTTCAGAATGATTGTGCTGTCGGAGGGTCAGTGCTGAGGGAGTGCCACACTGTCAGAGGGTCAGTCCTGAGGGAGTGCCGCACTGTCGGAGGGTCAGTCCTGAGGGAGTGCCGCACTGCCTGAGGGTCAGTGCTGAGGGAGCGCCGCACTGTCGGAGGGTCAGTGCTGAGGGAGTGGGCACTGTCGGAGGGTCAGTGCTGAGGGAGTGGGCACTGTCAGAGGGTCAGTGCTGAGGGAGTGGGCACTGTCAGAGGGTCAGTGCTGAGGGAGCGCCGCACTGTCGGAGGGTCAGTGCTGAGGGAGTGGGCACTGTCGGAGGGTCAGTGCTGAGGGAGTGGGCACTGTCAGAGGGTCAGTGCTGAGGGAGTGGGCACTGTCAGAGGGTCAGTGCTGAGGGAGCGCCGCACTGGCAGAGGGTCAGTCCTGAGGGAGTGCCGCACTGTCGGAGGGTCAGTCCTGAGGGAGTGACACACTGTCTGAGGGTCAGTGCTGAGGGAGTGGGCACTGTCAGAGAGTCAGTGCAGAGGGAGCGCCGCACTGTCGGAGGGTCAGTGCTGAGGGAGTGGGCACTGTCAGAGAGTCAGTGCAGAGGGAGCGCCGCACTGTCGGAGGGTCAGTGCTGAGGGAGTGGGCACTGTCAGAGGGTCAGTCCTGAGGGAGTGCCGCACTGTCGGAGGGTCAGTCCTGAGGGAGTGACGCACTGTCAGAGGGTCAGTGCTGAGGGAGCGCCGCACTGTCGGAGGGTCAGTTCTGAGGGAGTGACGCACTGTCAGAGGGTCAGTGCTGAGGGAGCGCCGCACTGTCGGAGGGTCAGTTCTGAGGGAGTGACGCACTGTCAGAGGGTCAGTGCTGAGGGAGTGGGCACTGTCAGAGGGTCAGTGCTGAGGGAGCGCCGCACTGTCAGAGGGTCAGTCCTGAGGGAGTGCCGCACTGTCGGAGGGTCAGTCCTGAGGGAGTGACACACTGTCTGAGGGTCAGTGCTGAGGGAGTGGGCACTGTCAGAGAGTCAGTGCAGAGGGAGCGCCGCACTGTCGGAGGGTCAGTGCTGAGGGAGTGGGCACTGTCAGAGGGTCAGTCCTGAGGGAGTGCCGCACTGTCGGAGGGTCAGTCCTGAGGGAGTGACGCACTGTCAGAGGGTCAGTGCTGAGGGAGCGCCGCACTGTCGGAGGGTCAGTTCTGAGGGAGTGACGCACTGTCAGAGGGTCAGTGCTGAGGGAGCGCCGCACTGTCGGAGGGTCAGTGCTGAGGGAGCGCCGCACAGTCAGAGGGTCAGTGCTGAGGGAGCGCCGCACTGTCGGAGGGTCAGTTCTGAGGGAGTGCCACACTGACAGAGGGTCAGCATCGAGAGAGCTGAGTGCCGCATTGCCGAGCTATTTGGTCATGTGGTGCAGCGCAGTGAAGGCTATTGTAGATGGGTCCTAGATAAGCTGCTTTTATTTTACCCACAGCTGGAATGCCAAGTTGGTTCTGTGTGGCACTGTACCCTCTTAGCTCCTCTCTCATCGCCTCTGGGGTTGCTCAGCAGAGGCCAAATGCCAGAAGCAGCCTGCCTTGGCACTGCCATCCTCAGCAGACATTGTGCTGGCAGGTCAACGGGCAGCAGTTTGAGCTGTGATTAATGTGTGCCTGTGATCACAGGTGGCACTGTTTGCCCAAGTCATTGGAAAAGGTGGATGCTGCAGCAGTATGCCAGCTTGTGACCTGGCACAAGGTGAGAGTTGGTGTTTTTGCAACACTGAGAAACAGCAGGACAGGCAGCGGGCACAGGGGTACTTACCACCAAGCTTCCTCTCGGGTAGTCCTTTGGCAGGATTTGATAAGGCATGCTGTGCACTTGGAATGAGGCATTGCACGGCAGAGTGAAGGGGTGGTGCTGCCACTGAAAAACACAACGGCACACATCATGATATGTAAATCCTGGCAGAAAACATGGCACCTCACCCAATGCAACCAACTTCCTGTTCCATATCACACTCCACACTGGATCACCAGCAGCAGGATCATGCCCATTCACACTCGGACAGAGAGCAATGAGACTAGCATCATGCTTCAGTTTACCACAAACTCACTGGCAGCAAACCGTCCCATTGTTCCCTCTACTCTTTGCACCAGAAAGTAAAACTCCCTCTACACTGACACCCACCAAACACTCCCAGGACAGGGAGATCATGGGGTTAGATACAGAATAAAGCTCCCTCTACACTGCTCCCCCCTCAAACACTCCCTGGTCAGCCTGTCCAGTAGGAACCAGACTGATGAGGCTGCCCCTAACTGAGGCAGGACCCCTGCACATCGTGGAACCTTTCCTTGCTCCTGCAGCCAAGTGTGACTCACTGGCTCTTGTTGTCCACCCGCTGTTAGCAGTGGGTGCTCAGTGCCCCTGCCAGTTGCAAGGCTTGCCTTGCACCACTATTGTCTGCACCAGGGAATGCAGCTTACCTGGAGGAAGGTGCGTGCCCACACCCGCGTTCGGATCTCCAGTGCCACATTGTCACCCCTGCTCAGCAAACCCGCCTCACAAATCAGGCTCAGGCACTCCACATGCTGGCAACTCTGCCAAGAGAAAAGGGTGCAAGATGGTTAGTTCTCAGGGTGTGGGCACAGTGCCCATCACACGTTGACCCCTTTGCATCAAGAACGGGTGCTGATCACAGGCTAGGATGAGCACCCATCCCCCTTGCCCTCTTGTGGATGATGATGCTGCCATTTCAGCCTAGACTTACCCAGCCTCCTATCCTGGCACGACCGCAGCTAAACCAGGTCAGACTGGTTTTGCTGTGCACGGGGGCAGTGTGTTTGGGTATTTGCTGGTCCAATTTTTGGCTGAAATAGAAAGCAAATGCCAGCCTTTTCCTTCCAGTCTCGACCCTCTCTACTTGAATTGGCATCATCGAAATCAGTGTTAGGACTCAGTGGTAAGCAGTACCCGCCTGGGCCCTGCCCATCCCCAGCTATTACAATGACGCTCATAGAATGCTAACAGCAATGTGTCCTCTCATTCAGGCTGCTTGATCCTGCAAAACAGCCAGCAAGAACCGCTGTCCGGTCTGTTTTGAAACCTAGCAAGTACACTCCGATAGCTCCTGAGGTTCCAGGCTCATGCACGACATGTGCCTCTGACACTAACGGTATCTGAAAGTTTTGGGCACTGCAGCTGGTCATCAACATACTGTGCTCAAGTGGGTTTCTGCAGTGTGCCCATTGACAGGCATTACCAGGTGATGGGGTTATGGGCTGCAGGATGTCTGCCAGCTCCTGCTGGCATAAGCAGAATCCACCAGGAAGGTGCCCTTATGTTAGAGCCAAGGATTCCAGCTTTGGAACTAGAGCAGTGGATGGAATCCCCTGAATGATGCCAATGAGCTGGTGAACAAGAGAAGGGAGGACAGGGTTAGAGTGCTCGATTTGGAGCAGGCAAGATGGGAGGAGACTGAGAAGGGGAATGGAAAATGGGTTGGGCCGACTGGCCTGTTTCAGCAGTGGAATTTCTACTTGACAATAGGCATTACAATCACTAGAATGCTCTCTTCAGTACTCATTGACTTTCAGTCACTTCTGAGCTCACATTCCCAATTCCACGAGCCTTTCGTTTGCATCTCCCTTCCCACTGTTCTTGAAGTGTCCCATTTCTCTTGGCATTTCTCCCTGCCATCATGGGACGGAGCCCTTTGTGGATCCTGATAGTTTCAATGGGAGAATGTGCAGGCTTACAGGGAGAATGGCACAGCCTGAATCGCTTTTCACCCGTCGCAAAATGATCACTGCATTCCCTTGGTGGGTCATCACAATCAGAACCCATTCTTCAATCTTTGTAAATTGAGACAAATTGCTCGTCAAATCCTGATCCTTCAGCAAATCTCTGCAGTTGCTTAAGAAACATTGGCTCTTGATATTTGATAGTTGGTTCTGAAAACAGCAGGTTGCATGCATTGTGAACGAGCAATGCTGGGCCACTAGGTGACAAATGCACAATGTGGCCAACATGGGCTAGTGACTAGAACAGACACAAGGAGGTGAAAGAAAGGAGGATTCTGTTAATTCAGATTGCAAATTCCTCTGGCTCCACACAGGAGTCCTGAGCCCAGTTCTGGGAGCCCAGGATGGATCGTGAGGACATGTGGTTTGGCTATTTCCACAGAGGAAATTGCACAGAATCACACAGTCATCTGTAATTGCAAAGCTTGATGGTGCAATTGTGGAAGTCTCACTGGAGTAGAAGCAAGACTTCCACCCTATGGAGAAACTTACTGTAAATGCCAAGTCCCGCTCCCAAGCCCACTCTGCCATGGCTGCCGATTTGGCACGGCTGTGGCGCCAACTTCCAGGACCTGTCGACTGTACTGCCACCATTCCCAGCTGGCGCTGAGTCAGAGGTGGCACTGGGAGTGGTGGCATTACGGTGACGTGAGAGTGAGCACTACAGCCGGGCGTGACTGGAGCTTGAACAGAGACAGCGGCAGCAGCAGCAGAGTTGGCCCAGGGCGGGCAAGGGGGCTGGGAGATTGGCATTTACAGTAAATTTCTCCGTTCCATGGAAGTCTCACTGTCTCACTGCAGTGAGACTCCTAGGATTTTACCATCAAACTCCAACTGCCTGGGTCATTGCTTTTGCTGCAGGTTCATTGTTATTGGTCATTTGCTAATGCAAATGAACCACCATAACAACCACCATTGGTTAGCTTACTGACGAAGGTTAGCCACTATTGGTTGGTTTGCTGCTGCCGGTTAGCCACTATTGGTTGATTTGCTGTTGCTGGTTAGCTCCTATTGGTTGACTTGCTGTTGCTCGTTAACTGCTATTGGTTGACTTGCTGTTGCTGGTTAGCTTCTATTGGTTGACTTGCTGTTGCTGGTTAGCTTCTATTGGTTCTTTACTGCTGGCTATAATTTTTTTTGCTGCTGCCAATTGGCTGCTATTGGTTGACTCGCTGTTGCCAGTTATCTGCTACTGTTGACTCACTGTTACCAGTTAGCTGCTATTGGTTGACTCTCTGTTGCCAGTTAGCCACTATTGGTTGACTCACTGTTCTGGTTAGCTGCTATTGGTTGGTTTGCTGCTGCTGGTTAGCCGCTAATGATTGGTTTGCTGCTGCTGGTTAGCCGCTATTGGTTGGTTTGCTGCTGCCGGTTAGCTGCTATTGGTTGGTTTGCTGCTGCTGGTTAGCCGCTATTGATTGGGTTTGCTGCTGCCAGTTAGCCGCTAATTGATTGGGTTTGCTGCTGCCAGTTAGCCGCTATTGGTTGGTTTGCTGTTGTCTGTTAACTGCTATTGGTTGGTTTGCCGCTGCCGGTTAGCCGCTATTGGTTGGTTTGCTGCTGCCGGTTAGCCGCTATTGGTTGGCCACTGCTTACGTTTGCTGGTTGGCTTCTGCTCCCGATCACTGGTCTCCATTCTGCTCTTGGCTGCTCCAGCTCTCTGCTCGGGCTCCTTCTTTCTCCTCAGTGGTACTGCAAAGACTGGCAATATTACTGTTTAGCCAACAATCACAAGCTCTGTACCCAACCCACTGGCTGCTCCCAGTCATGGGGCATATGGCCTTTGATCTTACCTGGACGCTCTATTTGCTCAGTGTGACCCAGTGTCTCTCTGTGGCGATTTTATAGAGATGTAGCAATGGCAAACAACCTCCACAAGGCATACCATGAAGAGCGAAGTACACCCTCTTCCCCATAACTAGAGAGAATATTAGAAGGCCCAAGGAAGAGAGCATCACACATTTACATTCCAGAATTGAGCACCAAAAACCGATGTCCAAAGCTAAAATCCACTAATTCTGAGCTGTTTCTCATTGTATATGCCTTGTGTCCTTGTTGCCGTGGTTACATCCCTAAAGTACGCCTAGGAAGCAGATCCATTGAGCAATGACACTTACTGAGCTGAGAGTCACCACATCAATGGCCCATGGCCAGCTTTGATACATGAGAAGGTTCGGGAAGGGGAGAAAATCGACATTGGGGTGTTTGGGAAGGAGATCACTTTCCAGTCACTGCTCTTATGGGACATGTCAGGCCTTGCGCAAGAAAATGACTCCAACACCATCCCAATCCATGGGGAGTTCAGGCTGTTTTTCCCCCACCACCCATCCCCACTATCTCATAGAAACAACAGGAGGTGGGCTGGGATAATTGCTTAGGAGTCCTTAGGAAACTCAGACCACAATGCAGGGAGCCCACTTGCTGAGGACAAGCTGAGAGGGAGATACTGGTCTTCCTGAGAATGGAAGTCATGAGTGGATTGGAAGTTGGAAGACAGGCAGCACAAGGATTCTCAAACCTTGCTGAAGGGTTTTGGCTAAGAAGCTTTTAGGTCTCACTATCTGAAATAGAAACTAAGAGCAGGAATGGGCTATTTAGCCCTTTGAGCCTGATCCTCCATTCAATATTATCATGGCTTATCATCGAACCCTTATATTGTGGGGAAGGTTGGGGGGGGGGGGGGGGGGGCGCCTAACTGTATCCTTTGATCCATTGTCATTGGCATGGACATTCAGGGTGGTCCCAAAAACTGTGCTCCTGAGATGCTGCTTGGCCTGCTGTGTTCATCCAGCCTCACATTTTATTATCTTGGAATCTCCAGCATCTGCAGTTCCCATTATCTCTGGTCCCAAAAACTGTTCTCCTTCTCTTTAGATAATGGGAGAAAGTCTGGTGTTGTTCAAAGGGTCTGATGAACTGTTTAGGGAATGAGGAGGCTGCAGGTTACTATCAGTGCTAGGAAAAAAATACTATCGCTTGTTTTCCAAGTAGGAAACGAACCTGAAATCCAGGCTGAGAGCAGCAGGAAACATCCCACAATCACACACAGCAACACAGGAAGTATTTTCATCCAGTCCCTATGAAGCAGCAAGGAAGTTAAAATACTCTGTCTCTCAATACAAGAGGAAATGTCAAGGTTTCCAATTCAATTGCTCCGGAAGCTGGGCAGGCCACAATCCCAGGCCAGATTGGAAGGGAAGCTGGGGGAGGATGGGGGGTGAAATGGCAAGTATATTTCCCCAGATGTGTTACAGATGAACCAAACCTTGCGTGTATAGACTGCCGAAATTCAATGAACCCCCACCCCCACCCCGCCCCCACCTCCCATGTCGATCGTTCAGGCCTGAATATGAGACCTGCAACATGATTGTCAACACAGGACGGCCCAGGAATGGGAAACACACGGATTTCAGTGTGAGAATTCCTCAACAGCCTGGTGTGTCATCACTGGACAGCAATCAGGAGCAAGAACCCTGGCTGACCACTCCCCCCACCAACAACCTACCATCCCACCTCTCTCTCTCTCTCTCTCTCTCTACTCCAGGGATCACTGGTTAGTGATTAGGAGCAGGAACCCTGGCTGATTTCCACTCTGACTATATCAGGAAGTAGTCTATATGAGGAAGCAGTTCATATGAGTGCAGTCTATACAAGGGAACAGTCTATATGACAGAGTAGTGTATATGAAGGTGTATTGTATACAAGAGAACAATCTATATGAGTGCAGTCTATATGTATTCCTGGTCCTACTGCATGTTTATGCTGTTAGCTGCTAAGCACAACATCACACTTGACAAAATTCCTAGCGAACCACAGTGAAGTTCTCTCAATGTAACACAAGCATCCATTCGGCCCATCCTCGTGCAATCTGTGTCGTTCCCCTGCTCTATCCTCAGAGCACTTTCTTCATTTACCTCCGCCCAGTGTCCAGCCAGCAACAGCCTCTTTCGACAAACTCTGCCTATCTGCTTCCTGAAACTGCCCACTCTTTTCCAGGGTTCACTGGGCACTACATCCCGCCCACCCATCACCATCTTATAACTCGCCAGAGTGGAGCTAGGCGAGCAAGCATCAGGATATTTGAATGGAGAAGGCATCACAACAAGATGTGATTCGGTTCTCACTAAGGAGCAGGAACTCTGGGTGATTTTCCAAGGGACAATGGGCAATAAACATGATGCCCAGTGATGTTCACACCCCGCTGAATGAAGATTGGGAGTGGGGGTGGATAGAAAAGACAGAAAGCAAAACAGCTGCTGGAGTCGGGGGAGAAGCTGCAATGGGTTTTGCTTCAAAAGGGCTGGGCACCAGGCCTGAGAAATGCTTCTCTTTGTCAGGCTGCCAACTCTGCCTGGCACTTGTCTTTAACTAGGAGGGGGCTAATCCTGTTGGAGATGTTTGTGGCACAAAGAGGAGAAAACATACCCCCACTGCACATGGTCACCTCGGCACTTCAGATGCACTGTGCCCCGGTGGTGCCTTCAATGCCAGGATGCCAATTGCTTGCCCTTTTGTCTGGAAGTCTTGCTCTGCTCATTATGGAATTGGTTCACCAACATCATCACATTGAACCAGTGCCTGAGCAAAATGAAAACCACATCCAAAGGTTCACGAGAAAATGACTCACCTTCAGTGAGTGGTGAGAGTGGGTATAGGAAATCAGAAGAAGTACCAACAGAGATAAATGACCAGCCATGATCGTACTGAATGGCACAGCAGACTCGAGGGGCTGAACAGCCTATTCTTGCTCCTATTTTTCTATGATTTCAAATTCCCATCCTTCCTCTCTCTTGATATTGCTCCAGTTTCGAGTGTGGCCCAAATATCTCCCCTCACCTCGTTTTGCTGTCGATATTAGCCCCTGGGGACTGCAGGCAAGTCCCCCACCCCTGCCGATTCTCTCCCAGCCTCCAGTTTCCGGGTCGCTTACCAGGCTCTCCAGGTCCCCCAGTCGCTTCCTCGCAGCTTCCCGACGGCGGATAGAATGTTCCGGCTTCTCCGAACTGACATTCAGTGTCCGGGCTGACTCCGCTGGTGGGCTTTGCAGCTGGAGAGGGGGACAAAAGTTCAGGAAGTGTCAGAAAGCAGCAGCAGTAGGTGGCCACTGGAGGAGAGGGAGTTAGGGTACTGAGTCCAACTCCGGTCGCTGGAAGAGCCAGTTCAGACCCAAACTCACGCTGAGGGGGCTCTTGGAGCACTCTGACTTGTTCAATTCACACTGCGGGCTTCCAGCTGCTCACCAGTGCCCACACTGAGCTCTGCTGGAATTTCCAGGTTGCTGCCAGTGGCTGTGGGAAACAGCCTGCATCCTACAGCAGCAACCACTAGGAGGCCTTATATATATTTACAGGCACACAACCCTCCCCACACACATACACTCACTCTCACTCACACAAACACACACACACACACACACACACACACACACACACACACACACACACACACACACACGCGCGCGCACACATACACGCACACACACCCACACATGCGTTTACACACACACCCCTCTAACACACACACACACCCCTCCAACACACACACACATACACACACACACCCCCACACATGCGTACACACACACACCCCTCTAACACACACACACACATACACACTCCTCTAACACAAACACACACCCCTCCAACACACACACACCCCTCCAACATACACACACCCCTCCAACATACACACACACACACACTCTCATACACACACACTCACACACATACGCACACACTCACACACAGACACACACACACCCCAGGACGCAGTGTGAAAAGGAGAGAGAGAAAGGGACAGGGAGGGGGAGAAGAGAAAGGGGGGAGTGAGAAAGGGGGGAGAAGAGAAAGAGTGAGTGAGAAAGCAGAGGAGAGAGAATGGGGGTGGGGGATAGGTTGGGAGAGAGTGAGAAGTCTTGGAGAATGCGGTGGGCAGTGAGTGATCACATTGACTGGCACAGGGCCGGGAGCCAGCCCCCGTTCCTGAGCCTGTGCACACTTCGCTGGGCCTTTGTGAAAGTGGTTCCAATCCTGGGGAGGGGTTCTGCAGGCTTGTGTCTGAGTCTAGTCTCTGGCGTGGAACCACACAGGGTCCCTGCAGCCCTGTGGGAGAGCAGGAGCTCACGGAGCTGATAGGCTCTGTCAAGGCATGCTGAAAAGTTCTTTCCTGGAATTTGGCCAACATTCCCGGAAGACTTCTGGCACGTTTTCTGGGCAGGGCTGTTTGGAAAGCTGGAAATCCTGAATCAGGCACTTGGGTTTGCTGGAGAGAAAATATGCAACAGGGACACCAGGGGGCAGGCTACTCCAAGAATCCCGTGCCGGGGGAAACCAGTCATTTGGCGTGTTCAGAGACTGACAGTGTTTAACAGGACATTGCCGACAGCACACACCTCCTGTGAATGGTGCCATTTGTATCTTTACAGAAAATTGGATGCAGGACAGGTTCCCAACAGAGGCAAGACCAGCATTTATTACCCCTCCCTAATTACCCCTGGAAAAGGCAGTTGTTTAACACCTGTTGAATCTTACAGCTCCAATGCATTTCTGATTGTGCCTACCTCCTTCGCTTCCAGACTGCCTCTGATTTGTCCCAGCCTCAAAACAAGTCCCACACACACACACACACACACACACACACACACACACACACACACACACACACACACACACCAATAGACTCAAGCTGCTCAAAGGTAACTGCTCTCTAGCACCCCTTCCAGGGACAACTAGGGATGAGGAATGAGGAATAACAATGCTGGCCCAGGCAGTGATGCCCTATGTAGTGCCAGCAGCATGGTACATCCTTGTATGGTGGCCCATGTAGCATAGACTGGTTTCTTGTTGAGACAGCTCTCTGTAAGTTTATTAACATCACAAACTGATGTAGCTCAGCCTTGTCTCTACCCCGGGTTCAGAGATGACCTTGCATTGCCGTGAAATTATATCGTTGCCACTCCCACAAGTGCCAGGGCAGCTATGGTTCTCCCCTCAATCTGCCCCTTGTGGCCCACGCAACTGGTGGGCATCAGTGCCCTCATGCTGTCTGCAAGCTGGTCTTCCATTTCCCTCAGTGATTGAAATCAGTGCTCCATCGAGCACCACCCCGAGACCCAGTCCACTACCCTATCCCTAAAATACCACGTGTCCCACCATAGAAATAGAAATAGAGCATTACAGCACAGTACAGGTCCTTCGGCCCTCGATATTGTGCCGACCTATCATACCGATCTCAAGTCCATCTCACCTACACTATTCCATGTATATCCATATGCTTATCCAATGACGACTTAAATGTACCTAAAGTTGGCGAATCTACTACCGTTGCAGGCAAAGCGTTCCATTCCCTTACTACTCTCTGAGTAAAGAAACTACCTCTGACATCTGTCCTATATCTTTCACCCCTCAATTTAAAGCTGTGCCCCCTCGTGCTCGCCGTCACCATCCTAGGAAAAAGGCTCTCCCTATCCACCCTATCTAACCCTCAGATTATTTTATATGTTTCAATTAAGTCACCTCTCAACCTTCTTCTCTCTAATGAAAACAGCCTCAAGTCCCTCAGCCTTTCCTCGTAAGACCTTCCCTCCATACCAGGCAACATCCTAGTAAATCTCCTCTGCACCCTTTCCAAAGCTTCCACATCCTTCTTATAATGCGGTGACCAGAACTGTACGCAATACTCCAAGTGCAGCCGCACCAGAGTTTTGTACATCTTCACCATAACCTCTTGGTTCCGGAACTCGATCCCTCTATTAATAAAAGCTAAAACACTGTATGCCTTCTTAACAGCCCTGTCAACCTGGGTGGCAACTTTCAAGGATCTGTGTACATGGACACCGAGATCTGTCTGCTCATCTACACTACTAAGAATCTTACCATTAGCCCTGTATTTTGCCTTCTGGTTACTCCTACCAAAGTGCATCACCTCACACTTGTCTGCATTAAACTCCATTTGCCACCTCTCAGCCCAGCTCTGCAGCTTATCAATGTCTCTCTGCAACCTACAGCATCCTTCGTCACTATCCACAACTCCACCGACCTTAGTGTCGTCTGCAAATTTACTAACCCATCCTTCTACGCCCTCATCCAGGTCATTTATAAAAATGACAAATAGCAGTGGACCCAACACCGACCCTTGCGGTACACCACTAGTAACTGGTCTCCAGGATGAACATTTCCCATCAACTACCACCCTCTGTCTTCTTTCAGCAAGCCAATTTCCGATCCAAACTGCTATGTCTCCCACAATTCCATTCCTCCGCATTTTGTACAATAGCCTACTATGGGGAACCTTATCGAACGCCTTGCTGAAATCCATATACACCACATCAACCGGTTTATTCTCATAACCTGCACATCTTTGGACTGTGGGAGGAAACTCTCACAGACACAGGGTGAATGTGCAAACCCCACACACACAGTTGCTTGAGAGTGGGATTGAAGCCGGGTCCCTGGCGCTGTGAGGCAGCAGTGCTAACCACTGAGCCACCGTGCCACCCATCTTCCTCAACACCAACACAAGCTGTAAAAGTTCCCACATTAGACAGAAGGAGCAGGAATGGACAAGATGGAGGGGAGGGCATGTGGGCACTTGGTTTAAAAATGCAACTTCTGGAACACTCAAAAAATATCAGCTCAGGCAGCTGTGGTGGTGTGGGGCAAGGAGGCTGTGTCGAACATGGGGCCCATAAACTGTGTAGGTTTACAGATATACCAGAAACAGAAAAGCAAAGAGCAACTTGGCACAGTGGAGGAAAGACCAGGAAACTGTGAGCAGTACAAAGGAGATCAGTCAGTTTCTGAGAGAGACAGAGAGTACCTTCAGTCGCAGAGGGTTGAGGGAGCTGCTAGCTGTACAGTTCAGGAGGGGTCCAACAGTTTTATAGTCAGTGATATACAACAGGCGCTCTTTCTGATAATGGACCGGACATGTCACATGTAGGATCGAGTGACTGATGGAGCTGGGACCATTGTTGGAAACCTTAATAAGGAGAACAAGGACAAACAGAAGTGAACGCAAACCCAATTTAACATAAAACATAGTGAGCAATTATGGTAAACATTTTAGAGACCACTCCAGGACAGGGACAGCACGGGGTTAGACGCAGAGTAAAGCTCCCTTTACATTGTCCCCCATCAAACACTCCCAGGGACAAGGACAGCACGGGGTTAAATACAGGGTAAAGCTCTCTCTGCACTGTCCCCCCCATCAAACTCTCCCAGGGACAGGGACAGCATGGGGTTAGATACAGAGTAAAGCTCCCTCTATACTGTCTCCACAGGCTGTTCCATTGTCTGGGTGATTCTTGTGTTTCACCTCCTCAATTTTTTGTTGCCCACAGGAGACGCTGTTGACTGTGTTGCTCGGAGGCCTTGTTGGCACGAGGAGCAGTGCCCATGTGCGGTACCCCTCTCAATGGAACAGTTTCATTGTCCACACCAAGCAGCCTTGCTGGTTTTGAAGACACGGTGAAGGGGGACAGATTGGAAGGTGTGCCCAGCGTGTCATCACTTGGGAGACAGCAGGAGCTCCGAGCCTGAACTCCACCTGGCATACCAAAGGGTGCCAAGGTCCTTCACCCAACTCCCTGGTAAAGCTGAGCTATGCGAGCTGAATGTTGGTGATGGTACAAACCTCAAAGACGTATTTGAGTGGTGGCCCCACGTCCTCTTCGGTGATTGGTTCACTTCTGGGCTTTGGACTAGTCGTGGCGAAGACAATCTCCTTTGGGATAGGGGCACTGCTCGAAATGAGAGAAAAACCAGCCATGAAACCTATGGTGTCAAGCCTGCAGGAATGGGCTAGTGGTTAAAGTGGGAATAGTGTCACGCAGGGCAGTTGGAGGTTGCATGACAGGCATTTGAAGGGCATGAGGAGTAGTGGGAGGGTACGAAGGGCAGTGGGAGGGCATGAGGGGCAGTAGAATGGCATAATGGGAATTGGGAGGACATGAGGGGTGGCCTCCAAATATTTTCGGACAAATAGAATGAGGCTTTGTCATTGGTAGAAGGAGATGAGTCACCACCCCATGCCAGTTGGTGGCGCCAGGCCCGAGAGAGCTCCTTGCACATCGTGGCCTGCCCCATGGAGTCACCAAACTTGGGGGGGATGGGATGATGTAAAGCGATGACCCTCAGCTTGGTCCATCCTGTCCCTCACTCCCCCCAACCATCAGAATGTTCAACAGGCCCAGGCCTGAGGCTAAGCTGCCTCACAGGATGAGCGAAGATAGGGGCAGGAGGAGGAGGAGGGATTGGGGTGGACGGGAGAGGCTGGGAAGGGGGAATGAATGCTCCCTCAGCACCCCTATTCCCATCCCCCCTCCGAGGCCCACACAGGCTCATAAAAAATCTATCCCAAAGACATCTCCACCTTGGGGAAATGTTCATGACAAAGAACAGTGTCTCACCCTCGGCTGCTGATGTGAGCCTCCACCTCCACCTCCATCTTGTAGGGCACAATGTCACTTCTCGAATTGTTGAGGTTCTTACTGCAGAAAAACACAGGAAAGTAACAATGGATCCCAGAGGCGACTCTTCCCACACACTCAGCGACAGCTCACAGGTGCTCAGCAGGTTCGTTCACACATGACCCTGGGGCGCTGATCAAAAGACCTTTCACCTCAGACCATGGCATTGGCCACACCTCCTGCTCCATGCTGGTTGTCTGAGGCAGCTCAGGTTGGCTCCGAATGGGCACTGGTGAACCAAGTCCACATCTGGTGCAGAGATTGGCCAATGCCCGCTTTTCATTTGGCAGTGCCTCCTTAACTGAAATGGTGCTGGGCAGCTGGGTGCCACCCACTTGGTGATGCAGACACACGTAGGTGAGAAGATCAATGGACTCTCTTGCCCAGCTGCCGTGGTGGGTCTCAGAGTCATTTAGCCTGGACAGACCCTTCGGTCCAACCCGTCCATGTCAGTCAGATATCCCAAACTGATCTAGTCCCATTTGCCAGCACCTAGTCCATAGACCTCTAAACCCTTCCTGTTCATGTATCCATCCAGATGCCTTTTAAAAGTTGTAACTGTACCAGCCTCCACCACTTCCTCTGGCAGCTTATTCCATACACATACCACCCTCTGTGTGAAAAAGTTACCCCTCAGTCCCTTTTAAATCTTTCCCCTCTCACCTTAAACCTATGCCCCTCCAGTTTTGGACTCCCCCACCCTGGGGGAAATGACCTTGTCTATTTATCCTATTCATTCTCCTCATGATGTTATAAACCTCTATAAGATCACCCCTCAGCCTCCAATGCTCCAGGGAAAATAGCCCCAGCCTATTCAGCCTCTCCCTGTAGCTCAAACCCTCCAACCCCAGCAACATCCTTGTAAATCTTTTCTGAAACCTTTCAAGTTTCACAACATCCGTCCTACAGCAGGGAGACCAGGATTGCAGTGAATATTCCAAAAGTGGCCCGAACCAGTGTCCTGTACAGCCCCAACATGACCCTCCCAACTCTGATACTCAACGCACTGACCAATAAAGGTAAGTGTATCAAACACCTTCCTCACTGCCCTGTCTACATGTGACTCCACTTTCAAGGAACTATGAACCTGCACTCCTGGGTCTCTTTGTTCAGCAACACTGCCCAGGACCTCACCATTAAGTTTATAAGTCCTGCCCTGATTTGCCTTTACAAAATGCAGCACCTCACATTTATCTAAATTAAACCCCATCTGCCACTCCTCAGCCCATTGGCCCATCTGATCAAGATCCCGTTGTACTCTGAGGTAACCTTCTTCACTGCCCACTGCATCTCCAATTTTGCTGCCATCTACAAACTTACTGACCATACTTCCTATGTTCACACCCTAATCATTTATATAAACGGCAAAAATCAGTGGACCCAACACTGATCCTTGTGGGACACCGCTGGTCACAGGCCTCCAGTCCATAAAACAACCCTCTACCACCACCCTCTCCTACGTTCGAGCCAGCTCTGTATCCAATTAGCTGGTTCTCCCTGGATCCTATGTGATCTAAACTTGCTAACCAGTCTACCATGCAGAACCTTGTCAAATTGAACCCAGATCCTCAGAGAATTCGCCTTTCTGAGTATTTGTACTGTGAGGCCTGTCAGCCTGTCTTCACCAGTGTGTATGTACCTGCGAATCTGCAGCTCAAACTCGATGGATTTCTTGTCACCCTGCAGCTGATGGACGGTGAAGCGGAGACCCCCTGAGAGCTGTGCGGAACAGGAGCAGAGTCACTCCAATGAGGGTTAACAGGGAAACAACAGCCAGCTCAGAACAATCACACACTCACATGCTCACAATCATAAACACACACAAACACACGTAATCAATATCCCTCTCTCTCTCTCTCTCTCTCTCTCCCACACACACACTCTCACACTCACACTCTCTCTCTCTATCTCTCTCGCGCGCGCACACACACACACACACACACACACACACACACACACACACACACACACACAAAAAACAAGAGGTGGAATTGGAACCTCAAAAAGCGAGCAAATTGCAAATATAAACCTGACCCAATTCCACTTCTCCCAGTGCCGCCTCTCCCCCTTGCCCAACCCTCTGCATCATGACCCAGCCATCCAACCAACTGAGATAATGGGAACTGCAGATGCTGGAGAATCCAAGATAATAAAGTGTGAAGCTGGATGAACACAGCAGGCCAAGCAGCATCTCAGGAGTACAAAAGCTGACATTTTGGGCCTAGACCCTTCATCAGAGAGGGGGATGGGGTGAGGGTTCTGGAATAAATAGGGAGAGAGAGGGAGGCAGACTGAAGATGGAGAGAAAAGAAGATAGGTGGAGAGGAGAGTATAGGTGGGGAGGTAGGGAGGGGATAGGTCAGTCCAGAAGACAGACAGGTTAAGGAGGTGGGATGAGGTTAGTAGGTAGGAAATGGAGGTGCGGCTTGAGGTGGGAGGAAGGGATGGGTGAGAGGAAGAACAGGTTAGGGAGGTGGAGATGAGCTGGGCTGGTTTTGGGATGCAGTGGGGGGAGGGGATGAGCTGGGCTGGTTGTGTGGTGCAGTGGGGGGAGGGGACGAGCTGGGCTGGTTTTGGGATGTGGTGGGGGAAGGGGAGATTTTGAAGCTGGTGAAGTCCATATTGATAGCATTGGGCTGCAGGCTGCGGAGGCATGGGGACCGCTTTGCAGAACACCTCCTCGCGGTTCGCAATAAACAACTGCACCTCCCAGTCGCAAACCATTTTAACTCCCCCTCCCATTCCTTAGACGACGTGTCCATCATGGGCCTCCTGCAGTGCCACAATGATGCCACCCAAAGGTTGCAGGAACAGCAACTCATATTCCGCTTGGGAATCCTGCAGCCCAATGGTATCGATGTGGACTTCACAAGCTTCAAAATCTCCCCTTCCCCCACCGCATCCCAAAACCAGCCCAGCTCATCCCCTCCCCCCACTGCATCCCAAAATCAGCCCAGCTTGTCCCTGCCTCCCTAACCTGTTCTTCCTCTCACCCATCCCTTCCTCCCAACTCAAGCCGCACCTCCATTTCCTACCTACTAACCTCATCCCACCTCCTTGACCTGTCCATCTTCCCTGGACTGACCTATCCCCTCCCTACCTCCCCACCTATACTCTCCTCTCCACCTATCTTCTTTTCTCTCCATCTTCGGTCCGCCTCCCCCTCTCTCCCTATTTATTCCAGAACCCTCTCCCCATCCCCCTCTCTGATGAAGGGTCTAGGCCTGAAACGTCAGCTTTTGTGCTCCTGAGATACTGCTTGGCCTGCTGTGTTCATCCAGCTTCACACTTTGTTATCCAACCAACTGAGCTAGCCAGCCTGGCAATGAGCACAGAGAGAAGCACAGATCACGTGGATTTTGGAAGAGTCACACTGGACTTATTTCAGATTTCCAGCATCCAACGGATTTTGCTTTTAACTGCCTCAGATCTAAGCCCAGGCCAAAACTCAGTGTCCTGGAACTCCAAAAAGGAGGCAAGGGCTGCCCAAGAAGGAGCATTCAGTCCCTCTCTCCAGTATTCTTCTCCTCCACAACTAAAAGCTAAACAATAAAAAACATCAACTTCCAGTCTGCATTTAGACACCTCTCTTTAGAAACCCGATACTTCCATAGTCACTGTTACCAGCTGTAATGGTTACTAGTTTTTTCCCATAAATTCTTAAAATCCCAGCTGAGGGAAATTCCCTGGATCATTAGTCCAGGCCTCTGGGTTACTGCAGTCGTAAGTTTTTTTTCTTATTCCCAACAGCTCTGTCTGGTAGGCAATCATTCGCAGCAGATCACGAGCCAATCAAGTTGATGGGGTCAGTATGAGGCACAAGACAAAAATGGACACACTCGTACAGGGGGAGAGGCAGGGCAGAGTAGAGGGTTCAGTTGTGCATTTTTGATTGCTTCAGTCTGGTGTTGACTGACTCGCGCTGCTGTGCTTGATTGATGATGCCTGGGCATGGACTCTGAGCAAAGTCAAGAGACAGCAGAGAAAGTCAGCTGGAAGCAAAAATGCAGCTGGTTTTCTCAAATAGAAAGAGTGTCCCAAAGGGCCACATCCTCTTTCAGGCCGGTGATGAATCCCACACTGTTGTGGCTGCCTCACAACATCCGACCAAGTGCTATTTCAGGAGCTCTGGAAATTGTAGGGTTACCGGTTGTGGACAGGGAGTCTGTTTGTGGGCCCTTTGCAGGGTTTCTGAGGACATGCAGAGCTTCGGATTAGTACAAAGGCCTAGCTCACGGTTTTCCTGCTTCTTTAGCCTGTACATCCAGGCACCCTCTCCTGCTCTGTCTGTCACAGCAACCCCTCCTTTCACAACCCCCATCATTCACTTACACACACACACACATTACAGGTTACATCACAAATCCAAACGCTCTCCCCTCTCCCACTTCCCCCACGACCACACTTACGTTGGCTCCGGACTTCATTGGGTTGCCCAGGTCACAGATCACAGTCTCATTATTATAGGTGCAGCTGAGTTTTGCAAGACTCTGCCAAGAGACAGCCAGAAAGTTAGGCAGGGTCCACCTGCAGTGCCGTCCAGCTTTGAACAAAACCAAAGGGGGTAAGCCATTTGGCCCATAGGACCAGCTCCACCATTCAACAGGATCGTGGTGGAACATCACACTGCCTAAACTCCACTTGGGTTAACCTCCATTTGAGGTTCCAATCAGATCTTTCTGAATGGCAAAGCAGGCTTGAGGGGCTGAACGGCCTACCCCTGCTTTAATTTTTGTGTTTGAATAGTTATTAGAGGGGCAATTTCACAGGGAGAGACACAGGAGGGACTGAGAAATGCACAGTTGGTGCTAAATATAGTCAGCACACAGGCAGAACCCAAGTCTTCTCCACCCCTCCCCCTGCACTCTGCAGCTATTGTCACAAATAGGCAGCACAACATTGAGGAGATGGAACAGGATTTGAGACAAATACAGGCAAGGCTCCAAAGCGGAATGCTCACGGTGAAATGAGCTCTGGCCTGGGAACACTGCACACTGGAAACATTCACACAACGCCACACAACAGAAACAGCCACAAAGAGCTGACTTCCAACCAGCCTTCAGTGTGGAAAGCTTTCTTCTGAGAAATAGGAAGAACACTCACCATCCCAGCATATACAGACTGTATCATCCCAAAGTACAACATTCAGATGCTTGTCCAGGTCCAAACGCTAACACTCCCAGGACAGGGACAGCACGGGGTTAGATACAGAGTAAAGCTTCCTCTACACCGTCCCCCATCAAACACTCCCAGGGACAGGGGCAGCACGGGGTCAGATACAGAGTAAAGCTCTCTCTACACTGTCTCTCATCAAACACACCCAGGACAGGGACAGCACGGGGTTAGATACAGAGTAAAGCTCCCTCTACACTGTCCCCCCATCAAACAGTCCCAGAGACAGGGGCAGCACGGAGTTAGATACAGAGTAAAGCTCCCTCTACACTGTCCCCCAATCAAACACTCCCAGGACAGGGACAGCACGGAGTTAGATACAGAGTAAAGCTCCCTCTGCACTATCCCCCAATCAAACACTCCCAGGGCAGGGACAGCAAGGAGTCAGATACAGAGTAAAGCTCCCTCTGTACTGTCCCCCCATCAAACACACCCAGGACAGGGACAGCACGGGGTTAGATACAGAGTAAAGCTCCCTCTGCACTGTCCCCCATCAAACACTCCCAGGACAGGGACAGCACAGGGTTAGATACAGAGTAAAGCTCCCTCTGCACTATCCCCCTCATCAAACACTCCCAGGACAGGGACAGCACAGGGTTAGATACAGAGTGAAGCTCTCTCTACACTGTCTTGTCAAACACTGCCAGTCCAGGTTAGGCAGGGTTAATGGTGCTCTGTTGCTTTTCTTTTAGAATGGAATTGGATTTTAATTACAGAAATTACTGGTCACTGCGTCACTCCATTTGAAATGTAATCTGTTTCAGATCTTACCTCATTCCGCACTATTCCACTGTATTCTGCCTCAGCGGGCACAAATACATACAGCTCTGCTTCATAGGCTCCTCCCTCCCCCAGATTCCTTGCGTCAAAGATTAACGTGAGTGGATTCTCATCCCCGTGATACACCGTTTTACGGTCCCTGCAAGAAGACCACAGATTCTGATCATAATCCATTGGAACGACACTGACCAGAACCCAGTCCAGAAATCTGCTCCCCCTTCCGTTTTTGCAGATTGACAGCAGTCCTTACCCACACACAGAGAGCTGTAGGTCTGGCACACAGATGTTATCGTCACCGCAGTCTAGCTGTATCTGGGCCTGGTTGCAGTTCACAAGAAAGAGAAATTATTCGCTGTGTTGTATCCAAAGGCATGTAAACCCTGACATAGTTTCTGGTGCATTTGAGGAGGAGACTAGATTTAAAGCCCTTTCTCAACCCCTATTTCCAACGTGGATGGTGCAACTTTGAAGGGCCGGCAAGATCCAGTAGCAAGACTGTCAACCCTCCCCACCAGCAACTATCAAAACCCAAATGAATGATCTCACAGTGAAGCCCTCTCTGGGAAGCAATGATCTTAACACAATTGAATTTTACGTTCAATACGAGCGAGACAGGAGGGGGTCCAAGGCTTGTATTTTAAACTTAAAAAAGGGCAATTAGGAGAGTATGAAAGCAGAGTGAGCTAAAATGAACTGGCACATTGGATTCAGGGATAGAGTCTTAGTCATAATCATAGTCATAGTCATACAACACAGAAGCAGAGCCTTTGGTCCAACCAGTCCATGCCAACCATAATCCCAAACTAAACTAGTCCCACTTGCCTGCTCCTGGCCTATATTCCTCCAAACCTATTAACTTAGGATATCTGGTTGGCATGGGCGAGTTGGACCAAAGAGTCTATTTCTGTGCTGTACATCTCCATGACTGTACTCATGTAGTTATCTAAATGTCTTTTTAAACGTTGTAACTGTACCCACATTCACTACTTCCTCAGGAAGTTCATTCTACACATGAACCACTAAGAACCAATGAGAGGTTCAACAGCAGCATTTAAGGGGATATTTCAGAATACACAGAATCGATACATTCTAAAGAGCAAAAGGGAGGACCCATTGTCTATGGTTAACTATAAAAGTTTGGGATTAATAAGGAGGTCAAAAATGGAGTCTTAAAGAAAGCTTGCTAGAAAAATAAAAACAGATAGAAAGAGTTTCCATAAATGTTTATAAAAAGAACTTTCACAGTTCTAGAGAGCTAGTCTATAAAAAGCAAATCTAGGGATTTAATAGAATAAAAGGAGTTGGCTGATGAATTGAATAGGTACTTTGCATCATTATTCACTGCAGAGGGCTCAAGCACCACCGCAAAAACAGCTGTAAATCACAAAATTGCAATAAACGGTTGGAGCTGTAGCTGACCGGTGCCCCGGGGCTTCATTGTCTTTAACCTAGCATCTTAAAAGAAGTAGCGAGTGAGATAGTTGATGCACTGGTTTTAATTTTCCAAAAAGTCGTGACATTCAGAAAAGGTTCCATTAGGTTGGAGGGTAGAAAATGTAATTCTTTATTCAAAGAGGGAGGAGAAGCAGAAAGAGGAAACTACAGGCCAGTTAGAGTACCATCTGTCACAGGGAAAATGTTAGAAGCAACTACTAAAAATGTTACAACGGAACACTGTTGGATTGACTGGATACGTTCAAGGCAATCAGACAGAGGCAACGTGTCTTTGTGAAAGGGAAATCGTGTTTGACCATTCTAATGGATTCATCATGGAACCTCTACAGTGTGAAAGCAGGCCATTCGGTCCATCGAGTTTACACCGACCCTCTGAAGAGTATCCCATCCAGACCAGCTCCCCTACCCCATCCCTGTAATACTGCATCTCCCATGGCTAACACACCTAACTTACACATCCCTGGACACTATGGGAGATTTACCATGGCCAATTCACCCTAACCCACACATCTTTGGACTGTGGGAGGAAACCGGAGCACCTGGAGGAAACTCACGCAGACATGGGGAGAATATGCAAACTCCACACAGACAGTTGCCCGAGGGTGGGATCAAACCTGAATGCCTGGTGCCATGAAGCTGCAGTGCCAACCACTGAGCCACTGTGCCGCCCCACAACAGATTCCTTTGAGGGAATTGTGTAATAGATAATAGGGAGCCAGCATTGTACTTAGATTTCCAGAAAGTGTTTGATAAAGTGTGGAAAATAAAAGCTCATGAGAACTTTAAACTTGAAGCCTCACATAACTGGGAACCAAAATAGGCCTACACAAGAGCAAGATTACAAGATCAAGAGAGAGTCTCATTGCTTTGCCTGCCTCAGGTTCTGGTGGCTGGAATAAGGAGAGGCTGGTTAAAGAATCTTTGGTCTTGTGCCTGTGGAGGCCACAGGGCACAGGCCAATACCCTCTGGTCCCATCCTTTCCCCCAATGGGAAGCAACTTCTCCATATCTTCCCTGTCAAGCCCCGCTAAGAATCTTGTCTGTTACAATAAGAGCAGTTGTGATATCTGGCTTAGCAGAGACCAGGCCTGTTCCCAATGGCATCCCTTCAGAAGGGTCTCTCGGGACTGGCGATGCTGACTGTTTCCTCACTTAAAGTGAGGCTGCTGTAACCTCACTTTAAACACAGCATTGCCACAAGCTGAGAAGAAAACACATACCTCCTGAGTGAGGTACTCCCGTGTTGAATAGCTGAGGATTGGCTGCAGGCCGTGATTATCCAGGGGCATTGCTGGATCCAGACTGAAATTCATAGCTACCTGGATGAGTGAGAGCTTATCTCGAAACTCATGCTCTTCCTGCCGAGGAACAAAAAAAACCCACGTCAAATTGCGACTCATGTTATGCTTTTAAAAGACTGCAACAATCGATCGCTGGCACAAGTAAGGGAGCTGAAAGTGCAGCAGTCAGGGCACAAAGAGGAGCTGACCAAGCCAAGATAAAGCAGGAACAGATGACTGCTGCAACTTGTCTTGTCCAGCAGTCAGGAAGGAGATGCCATCACGTACCCGCAGGTAGACCTTCAGGTCTTGGCAGATTTCGCCACGCCCGTTGTTGATGATCACCTTGTCCTGGAAGAGAGGCTGGCGAGAATCGAGAAACAGCACCCGCTTGATCGCCCCTTTCTGCTTCAGGCTGTCCAATTCCAACTCCACCTTGAAACCTTCAGAAAGAACAGAACAGTCAAGAGTCAATGTGAGGTTGTGAAGCCAAAGAAGTGGCAGGTGGGAGAAGGGGCTAGACAAGGAATGAGGGAGGAAAGGACAGATCTGCATCAGTGGGCTGGCCGGAGGGAGTGAAAGTGACAGCAGCAAAAAGGGCAGCTTGAGTGGAGTGGCTTCCCTTTTGGGCAATCAAATGTTACAGCGAGCAGGGACACCCATACACAGAGGATCAATTTCACACACAAACCCTCAGCACTGACCCTCTGACACTGTAGCACTCCCTCAGTACTGACCCTCTGGCAGTGTAGCACTCCCTCAGTACTGACCTTCTGACAGTGTGACACTCCCTCAGTACTGACCCTCTAACAGTGCCCACTCCCTCAGCACTGACCCTCCGACAGTGCGGCACTCCCTCAGCACCGACCATCCGACAGTGCAGCGCTCCATCAGTACTGACCCTCCGACAGTGCCCGCTCCCTCAGCACTGACCCTCCGACAGTGCCCACTCCCTCAGCACTGACCCTCCGACAGTGCCCACTCCCTCAGCACTGACCCTCTGACAGTATGACACTCCCTCAGTACTGACCCTCCGACAGTGCCCACTCCCTCAGCACTGACCCTCCGACAGTGCCCACTCCCTCAGCACTGACCCTCTGACAGTATGACACTCCCTCAGCACTGACCCTCCGACAGTGCAGCACTCCCACAGCACTGACCGTCTGACAGTGCAGCGCTCCCTCAGCACTGACCCTCCGACAGTGCGGCACTCCCTCAGGACTGACCCTCCGACAGTGCGGCACTCCCTCAGCACTGACCCCTCCGACAGTGCCCACTCCCTCAGTACTGGCCCTCTGACAGTGCGACACTCCCTCAGTACTGACCCTCTGACAGTGTGACACTGCCTCAGCACTGACCCTCTGACAGTGCAACACTGCCTTCGCACTGACCCTCTGACAGTGCCCACTCCCTCACGTGACAACACTGTCACTTTAAGAGGTTATTTTGTCCTTTTTTCTGGAGAGGTTGTAGGCAGATACGTGAACTGTCTCTAAGAAAGTAAACAATTTGTGAGGCCTTGGGTTTTTTTTAAGTTGAAACAAAGAAAGCAGACTGGGTGTGGCCAGCTCTCAAAGGCCAGACTTTCTTGTTTTTTTCAGTTTTTAGGTTTATTTTTACGCAGAATCTATTGGGGTCTCAAAGTAATTGGAATTTCAGTGAAATGTCTCATAGATCTTCCTTTCTCTGAATTTCTTCTTGATGTTTTCCTCCTGGATGGGAGAACTGCATGTGAGAATCTGTGTCTGAATTTATCTCTTTTTTTGCCAAGGGTTGTGTTTTATGGGATGTCACTAAATTGGAACAGTTAGACTGTAATAATTACTGTGTCTATTATTCAGTTAAGCTTTCCAATAGAGTTGTTATTCTAACTTCCTCTTTCTTTGGTTGTATTTTAACTACAGTGTTTAAATAAATTGTGCTTTGTTTAACATTGAGCAGTTTGACCAATTGCATTGCATCTGTAAGTGGCACTTCACATCTACCTTTAAGGCAAGAAAAAGTTAGGGTCTAGGCTACGTTCTTAAAGTATATCGGGGGGGGTCTGGTCTGGTCCGTTACACTCAGTACTGACCCTCCGACAGTGCTCAGGGTGTGTTCACCTTGGTGGACGTTCTCTGGTCTCTGTATTAGATTGAGTGCATTGTCCAGTAATGCACAGCTTATCAGTTATTAGTCAGTTGTAGAAATGTGCATAAAATGCATTTACGTAGCACCGCACTGACTATTCTGGCCTGAATACAAAAATGGTTATTTACAGGATTGCATCACTCTGTGGAGCCTTTTACCCATTCGCTGTTTTGAATCGAGCCTCATTGTCTGGTTCCAGTACTCACCAATCCACTGAGGCACATGTTTCCCAGAGGCACTGAGGCAAAAACTGACATTGATGCTGTGAAAGAGAGGAAAGAGCTCTGTTAACATAGCACCCATCACAGCCAGAAGAACAAGTCCGAGTGCTTTACACCCAATCTTTGTGAAGTGCAGTCACTTGTTGTCATGTAGGAAACACAGCAGCCATTTTGTGCACAGCAAACTCCCACAAACAGCAGTTTGAGACTAACCTGGGCATCATTTGTAGTGATGTAGATTGATGGAGAACATTTGTCTTTATGCCGTTCTGGGATGTGGGTATTACTGGCAAGGCCATCCCTAAATGCCCTTGCACTGAGTGGCACTCTGCAATACTCTATGCCGCCAATTGTCTTCAAACTGGTCAAATAAAGGTGTTTGATGTCTCCCTGAGAAGTCAGACAGACTTAACCCCTTAGAGACAGCAGTGAATGCTAACCCTTTGAGGCAATTATGAAGGCCTAGCTCAGCCTGACCTTCAGAGCCTTCACCCTGGCCTCTGGGTCCCAGAGGTGGCCCGCTGTTTCCAACAACTGGCATTCCAGAACATTCTGAGTGACAAGCACGCCCATCGGTCATGAAGCCTCCATGAGTTGAGCAGCCAGACAAAACATTCATTTTTGTCAACAAATGACGACGTCGGTCAGCCTCTGAGGGGCATGGACTTGCAGCCCAGGGGTACTGATCGTGGGCATGTGGGCGGTGGGAGAAAGGCTGCCAAGGTGCTTGGTCAGATATAGGACATAAAACACGGTCTGACCAGAGCCTTATCCAGCCTCAGCAGGCCCTTGTATTCTCTTGAACTGAATGCTAACATTGCATTTGCCTTCCGAACTGCCAACTGAACCAGAGTTAACCTTAAGAGGACTCCCAAGTCTCTCTGTGTGTCAGATTACCCCAAGAGAAGCTCTTCCCCATTGAGGAAATAGTCTGTGCCTCTAATGTTCCTACCAATGTGCATAACCTTGCACTTTCCCACATTTTGTTCCATCTGCTGCTTCTTTGCCCACTGTCCCAGCCTGTCCAAGTCCTTCTGCAGCCTCCCCACTTCCTCAATACTGCCCTGTCCCTCCACCTATCTCTGTGCCCTCCGTTCCACGTAACTTTACTGCCCACACCCTGGAGACTCAATCTCAAATCCCACCCCCCTCGCCAGTGCTTTCCAACCTCAGCTCAACAAAATTCCACATCTGCCAGTACCCCCACCCTGCCCTTGGCTCTAACCAAATGGGTGAGAGCTCTCTTGAAGTGGGACTTCTTGCCCCTCCCACCACCATCCACATGACTACTTACTTTCCCTCCTGTCGCTGTGCCCTTCCAATTGGTCCCTCCACCCAAAGTTCTAGCTCCGATCCAAGTAACACACCATGGGTTCCAGCTGGAACCCCCAGAAAGACCCATTGATGGCCTACAGTCCAGCCAATGAGGCACACTTTTGGAAGTGCAGCCACTGCTGTGGTGGACAAAAGTAAGCATCCAGTTCATGCACAGTGAGATCCCAGAAATCAGAATGAGATAAACTCCGAATCATCTCTCTTTCTGGGTGTGGTGTTGACTGAGGGATAAATATTGGCAAGGACTGGACAACTCCCCTCTTCTTGCTCAAATAGTGTACCCAGATCGTGTATGTCCATAGAGAGAGCAGGCACGGGTGCTGGTTGAACTTCTCAGCTGAAAGATGGGTGAAAATCCTTCTGACCATTCCAAAGTACATCTTGACGATAACTTGCAGGCCCTGTCAGAAATTGCTCACTTGCAATGTCACTGGGGATGTGGTGGAGGTTGAAATGAGAGGTGTCACAAAAAAATTGAGGAACAATCCTGATCGGCAAGAATGACATACATACCACGTAACCTGAATGTCAGTGCCATTTATGGTACACCCCTTCTCCTCAGGGTTGAAGACTGGAGGGCTTACTTTCAAACTGGCACTTGCCCGGACAATCGGCCTGGCCCTAGGACCAAGAGACATGAGATCAGTTCCTGCTGGAATTGTTGCTATGGGAACAAAGGCCAGCAAACAGATTGCCACAGTCCGTGAGATAAGAGACAGCCAATGCTGAGAGGTTAAAGGATTCAAACTTGAACTGAAACTTCAGGGAAACACATCATACAGATAGGGAAAACCCTCTGGTCATCTCCAAAAGTGCCCGATCCAATGAAAATCACAAAGAGCTATTCCCAGACAACTGAATAACTCGGGGAAGCTCCCAAATCAGATGTGGAACTCAGAGTGCCAATGGATGCCAATTACGACCATGTGAAACAGGTCAATGATTTGTGTCATGAAAGTGATTACAAATAGCGGAAGAGAACAATGACAGTGGAACTGGGCAGGGTGCCTCACATTCCTACCTGTAAACAACAGCCTGGTCAACACCGAATGCCCCAACAATCACATCTGCAAAAAAAAACAGAAATTTAACAGCAGGAAACAAGGAGTACAATACATTCCCCTTTTACCCAGTCCCAGACTGTGAAAGGACAGTGTGCTAACACACTGTAACACCCAGTCCCAGAGTGTGAAAGGACAGTGCGATAACACACTGTACAACCCAGTCCCAGAGTGTGAAAGGACAGTGCGATAACACACTGTAACACCCAGTCCCAGAGTGTGAAAGGACAGTGCGATAACACACTGTACAACCCAGTCCCAGAGTGTGAAAGGACAGTGCGATAACACACTGTAACACCCAGTCCCAGAGTGTGAAAGGACAGTGCGATAACACATTGTACCACCCAGTCCCAGAGTGTGAAAGGACAGTGCGATAACACACTGTAACACCCAGTCCCAGAGTGTGAAAGGACAGTGTGCTAACACACTGTAACACCCAGTCCCAGAGTGTGAAAGGACACTGCGATAACACACTGTAAAACCCAGTGCCACAGTGAGAAATGACAGTGCGATAACACACCATAACACACTGTCCCAGAGTGTGAAAGGACACTGCGATAACACACTGTAAAACCCAATGCCAGAGTGAGAAATGACAGTGCAATAACACACTGTACCACCCAGTCCCAGAGTGTGAAAGGACAGTGCAATATCACACTGTAAAACCCAGTCCCAGAGTGTGAAGGGACAGTGCGATAACACACGGTAACACCCAGTCCCAGAGTGTGAAAGGACAGTCGATAACACACTGTAACACCCAGTCCCAGAGTGTGAAAGGACAGTGTGCTAACACACTGTAACACCCAGTCCCAGAGTGTGAAAGGACACTGCGATAACACACTGTAAAACCCAGCGCCAGAATGAGAAATGACAGTGCGATAACACACCATAACACACTGTCCCAGAGTGTGAAAGGGCAGTGCGATAACACACTGTAACACCCAGTCCCAGAGTGTGAAAGGACAGTGCGATAACACACTGTACCACCCAGTCCCAGAGTGTGAAAGGACAGTGCGATAACACACTGTAACACCCAATCCCAGAGTGTGAAAGGGCAGTGCGATAACACACTGTAACACCCAATCCCAGAGTGTGAAAGGGCAGTGCGATAACACACTGTACCACCCAGTCCCAGAGTGTGAAAGGACAGTGCGATAACACACTGTAACACCCAGTCCCAGAGTGTGAAAGGACAGTGTGCTAACACACTGTAACACCCAGTCCCAGAGTGTGAAAGGACACTGCGATAACACACTGTAAAACCCAGCGCCAGAATGAGAAATGACAGTGCGATAACACACCATAACACACTGTCCCAGAGTGTGAAAGGGCAGTGCGATAACACACTGTAACACCCAGTCCCAGAGTGTGAAAGGACAGTGCGATAACACACTGTACCACCCAGTCCCAGAGTTTGAAAGGACAGTGCGATAACACACTGTAACACCCAGTCCCAGAGTGTGAAAGGGCAGTGCGATAACACACTGTACCACCCAGTCCCAGAGTGTGAAAGGACAGTGCGATAACACACTGTACCACCCAGGCACAGATTGGGGAATTGTGACAGCAGTTCTCAGAAAGCACAGATCAACTTGTCCAATTCTGGAGATGGCACAGCATCCAGTTACAACTGCCCGGAGCTTTCTGATTGCCTGGGATGCTGGGATATGCCAACAATTAGACTGCCTGTGTTCAGCTGAAATGGTCGGTGCCTCACTGACCTGCACTCTCACAGTGTTCGCCTGGTTACTGTCCTACACCACCTGACAGGTCAGCCTGCCTCAACTCTTCCTGCCTCTGTCTGTACACCTCCTCACCAGCACTACCCTGGTGCCTCTACTTGCTGCAGAATTGCCTCACTCACACCATCTCCCATACCGGGCACAGCTCAGTTTGCATCCCTGTATCTGAGGAAGGATCTACTTGCATTGGATTTGGGACAATGACCAGATTTGGATCTCTGGGACAGAGGAGCAGAAATAGGCTATTCAGCCCATCGAGTCTGCTCTGCCATTCAATGAGGTTTTTGCTGATGTTAACGTCAACTCCACTTTCCTACCTTTTCACCATTCCCTTCCTGATCGAAAATCTGCCTCATCCTTGACTATACTGAATGACCCAGCCTCGACAGCCCTCTGTGATAAAGAATTGCGTAGATTTACTACACTCTGACAGAAGAAATTCCTCCTCCACTCTGTCTGAAATGGGCAACCCCTTATTTTGAGATTATATCGTCTGGTCCTAGACTCTCCCACAAAGGGAAACAACCTCTCCACATCTCCCCTGTCAAGACTCCTCAGAATATTAAATGTCAACGATCCACAAAGATGATTCTAGAACAGGGAGAAAATGACAGACTGAAGAGTCCAGGACACATTTTCTCTCAAACTGAGCCTTCGCACGAGTGGCCAGTTTGAGGTCTTTGTAATTTTGAAGATGTGTAATGGGATAATTTCCACTTGCGGCAGCAACTGGAACTCTGGGTATTTCACATCTGGGAGTGGGTGAGGGAGGCAGGGAATTGGATAACCACCGGAAGGGTCACCAAATTGCAGCGTTACAAGGAAGTTTAGGGCAGGGGGACAGGATGATATGCTCTTGCAGAGAGCTGGCATTGACCTTGCAGGTTGAATGGCCTCTTTGCTGTGCTGTAACCATTCTGAGGCTGTATAAATTGAAGATGGTCAATAATGAAGCATTCAAATCTCACACTCAGATGCACTGTTCATAAGGCCTGCCAATGTCATACACTGCCCTGCCTGCTCCAAACTGTCGGGAAAACTTCTTACCTGGGTACCCATTCATATCAAGATCCGTTGCTCCCCGGGCTGCGAATCCAAAGCTAGCTGGCATACTGGTGGTGGTGGCCCACATGCCCACCAGGATTTGGGACGGGGTACTGTTGAGGCCATCAGGCCGCCCATTGTAGATGTAGACCAGGCCCTGGCTCTTGTCACCGGCATAAGGGGCACCAACAGCCACATCTGTGGGCAGAAGAAGAGTGGTCAACCCAATGCCAGCAACCGCCAGCTTCCAGGTGCTTTCTGTCACTCATTCCCTCTCTCTCAAAGGCACTGCCCATCTCTTATTCACACTCTCTCTCTCACACACACTCTCGTTCTCTCTCTCTCACACACACACACACGCACGCACGCACGCACACTCTCCCACCACCCCCCCCACACACACACACGCACACTCTCACACACATACTCTCACATGCACACACTCACTCTCACATACATAAAGACACACATACACTCTCTCTGTCTCTCACATTCACATATACACGCAATTTGTGTGAGCGTGTGTGTACAAGTGATCTGTTGTACTTCTTAAGGGACAATCTATTTTTCTTTTGGGACTTTAAGCTGGTCAATTAAAGTTGTGTACTGCTATATAACTAACGTATCAAGGGAAATTTGCAACTTAAAGTTCTTGTTGGAATGTGTAGTACATGTGAGTTACATGGGAATATGTTACTTTGCAGAGCAGTGACATGAATATTTTGTGATACAGTGTGGCACTAGGAAAACAGCCTAAAACCAGCCGAAAGGTTAGTCCAACTAGAGACCTGAGTGCAATGCACTCAGAGACATTCATACAGGTTTGCAAGCAAGAAGCAGCTCTCCCGCCTCACTGTCTCTTTTAGGTCTCCTTGTCTGAGGAAGGATGTTCTAGCGATGGAGGGGGTACAGCGAAGGTTTACCAGACTGATTCCTGAGAATGGCAAGACTGATGTATGAAGAGAGGCTGGATTTATTAGGATTATATTCACTGGAGTTTAGAAAAATGATGGGGGGGATCTGATAGAAACCTGTAAAATTCTAACAGAACGAGACAGGGTCAATGCAGGAAGAATGTTCTGGATGACTGGGTGAGTCTAGGACCAGGGGATCACAGTCTAAAGGTAAGGGGTAGGCCATTTAGGACAGAGATGAGGAGAAATATCTTCACCCAGAGAGTGGGGGGCTTGTGGAATTCTCTGCAACAGAAAGTGGTTGGTGTTGAAACACAGAATGTTTTTAAGAAGGAATTAGATATAGTTCTTCGAGCTAAAAGGTTCTAAGTGCATGGGAAGAAAGCGGAAACAGGGAACTGAGTTGGATGTTCAGTCATGATCAAATTGAATGGGGTAGCAGGCTTGAAGGGCTGAACAGCCTACTCCGGCTCCTATTTTCTATGTGAAAAAGACAAGAACAAACCGCGAGATTCTAAAGAAAGAAATCGAAAACAATATTTAGGTCTAACGGGCAATTTACACCACAGAATACATTGTGCTCTCTTGTTTCTCTCTATTCTTTTTATTTTTAATGATGTTCCTCATTGTGGTTTCAACCTTGATTTTCAGAATTTTCTTGTCTATATTTTTCCAACCATGCTATATGGTGGCATGGTGGCTCAGCAGTTAGCACTGCTGCCTCACGGCACCAGGGACCTGGGTTCGATTCCAGCCTCGGGTGACTGTGTGAAGTTTGCACATTCTCCTCATGTCTGCATGGGTTTCCTCCGGGTGCTCCGGTTTCCTCCCACAGTCCAAAGGTGTGCAGGGTAGGGTGGATTGGCCATGGGAAATTGTCCCATAGTGCTCAGGGCTGAAAAACAAAGTTGCTGGAAAAGCTCAGTAAGTCTGGCAGCATCTGTGGAGGAGAAAAAAAAGAGTTAAGGTTTTGGGTCCAGTGACCCTTCTTCAGAACAGTTCTGAGGAAGGGTCACCAGATCCAAAACATTACCTCTGTTTTCTCTTTCACAGATGCTGCCAGACCTGCTGAGCTTTTCCAGCAACTTTGTTTTGTTCCTGATTTATAGCATCCGCAGTTCTTTTGGTTCTTATTTAGTGTTCAGGGATGTGTAGATTAGGTAGATTATTGGGGGATGCTCTGATGGTCAGTGTGGGCGTGTTGGGCTGAAGGGCCTGTTTCCACACCATACCATGGTTCTATGGTATGTGTCAAACTGTCTTTTTTTTTGATAATAAAATGTGAGGCTGGATGAACACAGCAGGCCAAGCAGCATCTCAGGAGCACAAAAGCTGACGTTTCGGGCCTAGACCCTTCATCAGAGAGGGTCTAGGCCCGAAACGTCAGCTTTTGTGCTCCTGAGATGCTGCTTGGCCTGCTGTGTTCATCCAGCCTCACATTTTATTATCTTGGAATTCTCCAGCATCTGCAGTTCCCATTATCTCTGTCTTTTTTTTTGGTCTGTTTTATTTGTGAATGAATGTGCGGGTGCTTGACATCTGTAAAGCAGGACAGCTTAAGTCACGTAACAGGAAATGAGCTATCCGCATGCAGATGGCCTCAAGGCCCTCCGCTTCTTCCTGTCCCCCAGGCCCGACCAGTCCCCCTCCACCGACACCCTCATCCGCCTAGCCGAACTCGTCCTCACCCTCAACAACTTCTCTTTCGATTCCTCCCACTTCCTACAGACTAAGGGGGTGGCCATGGGCACCCGCATGGGCCCCAGCTATGCCTGCCTCTTTGTAGGTTACGTGGAACAGTCCCTCTTCCGCACCTACACAGGCCCCAAACCCCACCTCTTCCTCCGGTACATTGATGACTGCATCGGCGCCGCCTCTTGCTCCCCAGAGGAGCTCGAACAGTTCATCCACTTCACCAACACCTTCCACCCCAACCTTCAGTTCACCTGGGCCATCTCCAGCACATCCCTCACCTTCCTGGACCTCTCAGTCTCCATCTCAGGCAACCAGCTTGTAACTGATGTCCATTTCAAGCCCACCGACTCCCACAGCTACCTAGAGTACACCTCCTCCCAACCACCCTCCTGCAAAAATTCCATCCCCTATTCCCAATTCCTCCGCCTGCGCCGCATCTGCTCCCACGATAAGACATTCCACTCCTGCACATCCCAGATGTCCAAGTTCTTCCAGGACCGCAACTTTCCCCCCACAGTGATCGAGAACGCCCTCGACTGCGTCTCCCGTATTTCCCGCAACATGTCCCTCACACCCCGCCCCCGCCACAACCGCCCAACGAGGATCCCCCTCGTTCTCACACACCACCCCACCAACCTCCGGATACAACGCATCATCCTCCGACACTTCCGCCATCTACAATCCGACCCCACCACCCAAGACATTTTTCCATCCGCACCCCTGTCTGCTTTCCAGAGAGACCACTCTCTCCATGACTCCCTTGTTCGCTCCACACTGCCCTCCAACCCCACCACACCCGGCACCTTCCCCTGCAACCGCAGGAAATGCTACACTTGCCCCCACACCTCCCCCCTCACCCCCATCCCAGGCCCCAAGGTGACATTCCACATTAAGCAGAGGTTCACCTGCACATCTGCCAATGTGGTATACTGCATCCACTGTACCCGGTGTGGCTTCCTCTACATTGGGGAAACCAAGCGGAGGCTTGGAGACCGCTTTGCAGAACACCTCCGCTCAGTTTGCAACAAACTACTGCACCTCCCAGTCGCAAACCATTTCCACTCCCCCTCCCATTCTTTAGCGGACATGTCCATCATGGGCCTCCTGCAGTGCCACAATGATGCCACCCGAAGGTTGCAGGAACAGCAACTCATATTCCGCCTGGGAACCCTGCAGCCTAATGGTATCAATGTGGACTTCACCAGTTTCAAAATCTCCCCTTCCCCAACTGCATCCCTAAACCAGCCCAGTTCATCCCCTCCCCCCACTGCACCACACAACCAGCCCAGCTCTTCCCCTCCACCCACTGCATCCCAAAACCAGTCCAACCTGTCTCTGCCTCCCTAACCTGTTCTTCCTCTCACCCATCCCTTCCTCCCACCCCAAGCTGCACCCCCATCTACCTACTAACCTCATCCCACCTCCTTGACCTGTCCGTTTTCCCTGGACTGACCTATCCCCTCCCTACCTCCCCACCTATACTCTCTCCACCTATCTTCTTTTCTCTCCATCTTCGGTCTGCCTCCCCCTCTCTCCCTATTTATTCCAGAACCCTCACCCCATCCCTCTCTCTGATGAAGGGTCTAGGCCCGAAACGTCAGCTTTTGTGCTCCTGAGATGCTGCTGGGCCTGCTGTGTTCATCCAGCCTCACATTTTGTTATCCTTTCTTATGCTATTTTTTTAAAGAATAAGTTTGTCCACAATAAACAGCTCTTCTCTGTCAATGACAAAACCTGGTGTGAGTTACATTCATTCTAGTAGTCGGCCAGGCAAATCGATCACAGTGCTTTAAACTGGGGCATTATGCATTAAAGGCTGCATGTGAAATAGTGCTCATGATGACCAGTTAGCCGCAAGTGAGTGAATGAGGATGAACATTCAGGTGCTGCCTGGCCTGCTGTGTTCCTCCAGCTCCACACTGTGTTGTCTGACTCCAGCATCTCGAGTTCTTGCTATCGCTGAACTTTCAGAGTCCGAGTTCAATTCTGCTCTGGGAGTACAGCACAACTTACCATTGAATCCATCCTGATCCAGGTCTCCTAACACTGCGACTGATGTTCCGTAGCGACCGTAGATATCTGTACCCGTCAGGTTCTGACGGATGTTGTACTCCAACAGCCCAGTCTGCAAATAAATGTAGACCCGACCAACCTCTTGCAGCCTGCCGCCGGACTCTCGCTCCATATACATTGGGGCCCCGACCAAAACATCGTCCAGCCTGTGAAAGCAGCACTACCGTGAATCCCTGCAGAAGGGGGACGGGAGCTGGGAGGCTAATCATTAATGACTGACAACGTTATCATTGAAGGAACTCGTTTGCAACAGCCTGACCACTTCAAATGACTTCTTTTATGCTTTTTTGGATGTGGGCAGCACTAGCAATGCCTAGACTGGTTGCCCATCTCTAACTGCCCCTTGAACTGAGTGGCTTATCCATTTCAGAGAGTGGAGTTAACCACATTGGCTGTGGGTCTGGAATCACATATAGGCCCAGATCGGGTAAGGATGGCAGACTTCCTACCCTAGAGTAGCAGAAAAATCGAGAATGCCACAGTCACTATTACTGAGACTGGCTTTCAGTTCTTTGTTTTGTCAACTGTACTGAAATAGCACCAGCTGTGGTGGTGGGATTTGAACGCTTTGCCCCAGAACACTAACCTGGGGTCCCTGGATTACTTGTCCACTGCCTCCCTTCCCCCAGTTCACTAGGCAGTAGTTAGGGAGAGAGACTGGAGGTGAAAGGATTGAGAATGGGAGACGGCAAACTGAAAGTAATGGAAGCCCATGTGACGTGAGCAGAGAGTGGTTCAGGTCTGGACCGCCTGTCAATCTATTGGGCCTGGCTTCGGCTGAGGCTTTCACCAGAGAGTGAAGCTGTTACTGGAAAAGGATGGGCCTGCAGGATTACGGGAGAAAGCAGGGAAGAGAGGGCCCAGTGAGTCGCTGTTTAGAGAGCTGGGCCAGGTACAATGATTTGAATGGCCTCCCTTTGGCACACGAACATTTCACTGCTGAGGCCTGGAGGAGGGGAGAGGCATCTAAAGCACTGCCCGATGGAAGCTTGCTGACATCTCAGGAAGGGGAGGCCTGTAAATTAGGAGCCCACATTCCTCGTCCCGAAACAGGACACCAAGCATGTGGGCAGTCCAGTGTTTAATTGGAAAAGGCTGCCGGCCTGTTTCGGAGTATCCTTTTCCCCGCCCCCAACTTCCCTCAAACCCACCCACTCTTCCTCTCTCTCCCCCCACCCACTGATAGACTGCAGAACACACCAACACATGCTCGAATGATTAAGAGAGGAAATCAGACTTGGTAGGTATTTGAACAATCACTTCCTCTGAAAAGCAGCCTGGAGGAGTGAACTCACCCATCATTGTTAATGTCAGTCACTGCTACAGCATAGCCAAAGTACGAAGCCATCTGGAAAGAATGAACAAAGTGTTTCAGGGAGCAGCAATGGGTTTTTCTGGCCTGCTGTGTGACTGCTCCCAATCGCTCAAACAGCTAAACCCTTTCAATAAGATACCAAATCCGCTGAGACACACAAACCCCCTCACACCAGCTTCCTCTGGGCGCAGAGCACCAAAAGCAAGGCTGCCCAGGAACTATGCCCAGGCCTGCAGTTGCAGCAAGAACCAACAGAACTGCACAAAACTGACATCAGTGCTCAATGGTGATAATGGGAACTGCAGATGCTGGAGAATCCAAGATAATAAAATGTGAGGCTGGATGAACACAGCAGGCCCAGCAGCATCTCAGGAGCACAAAAGCTGACGTTTCGGGCCTAGACCCTTCGTCAGAGAGGGGGATGGGGTGAGGGTTCTGGAATAAATAGGGAGAGGGGGGAGGCGGACCGAAGATGGAGAGAAAAGAAGATAGGTGGAGAGGAGAGTATAGGTGGGGAGGTAGGGAGGGGATAGGTCAGTCCAGGGAAGACGGACAGGTCAAGGAGGTGGGATGAGGTTAGTAGGTAGGAGATGGACGTGCGGCTTGGGGTGGGAGGAAGGGCTGGGTGAGAGGAAGAACAGGTTAGGGAGGCAGAGACAGGTGTGGGGGATGAGGGGACCACGGCTTTCCCCCCACAGTGGTCAAGAACGCCCTTGACCGCGTCTCCCGCATTTCCCGCAACACATCCCTCACACCCCGCCCCAGCCACAACCGCCCCAAGAGGATCCCCCTCGTTCTCACACACCACCCCACCAACCTCTGGATACAACGCATCATCCTCCGACACTTCCGCCATCTACAATCCAAACCCACCACCCAAGACATTTTTCCATCCCCACCCCTGTCTGCTTTCCGGAGAGACCACTCTCTCCGTGACTCCCTTGTTCGCTCCACACTGCCCTCCAACCCCACCACACCCGGCACCTTCCCCTGCAACCGCAGGAAATGCTACACTTGCCCCCACACCTCCTCCCTCACCCCTATCCCAGGCCCCAAGATGACATTCCACATTAAGCAGAGGTTCACCTGCACATCTGCCAATGTGGTATACTGCATCCACTGTACCCGGTGTGGCTTCCTCTATATTGGGGAAACCTAGCGGAGGCTTGGGGACCGCTTTGCAGAACACCTCCGCTCGGTTCGCAACAAACAACTGCACCTCCCAGTCGCAAACCATTTCCACTCCCCCTCCCATTCTCTTGATGACATGTCCATCATGGGCCTCCTGCAGTGCCACAATGATGCCACCCGAAGGTTGCAGGAACAGCAACTCATATTCCGCTTGGGAACCCTGCAGCCCAATGGTATCAATGTGGACTTCACAAGCTTCAAAATCTCCCCTTCCCCCACTGCATCCCAAAACCAGCCCAGTTCATCCCCTCCCCCCACTGCACCACACAACCAGCCCAGCTCCCCACCCACTGCATCCCAAAACCAGTCCAACCTGTCTCTGCCTCCCTAACCTGTTCTTCCTCTCACCCATCCCTTCCTCCCACCCCAAGCCGCACCCCCAGCTACCTACTAACCTCATCCCACCTCCTTGACCTGTCTGTCTTCCCTGGACTGACCTATCCCCTCCCTACCTCCCCACCTACACCCTCTCCACCTATCTTCTTTACTCTCCATCTTCGGTCCGCCTCCCCCTCTCTCCCTATTTATTCCAGTTCCCTCCCCCCATCCCCCTCTCTGATGAAGGGTCTAGGCCCGAAACGTCAGCTTTTGTGCTCCTGAGATGCTGCTTGGCCTGCTGTGTTCATCCAGCCTCACATTTTATTATCAGTGCTCAATGGTGATGGGTGCAATTCTTCCTCGTCACTGCTTCTCTCAGTTACATTCCCCACTCCTAACCCATTTCAGGCTTACTTTGCGAAATAGAACACACAAGAATGCAACAATTAGGAGAAGGTGATGACCATTCGGCCCTTGAGCCTGCTCCACTGTTCAATATGAACCTGGCTGATCTTGCATCTTCAACGCCACTTTCCTGCCCACTCCCCCATCCCTCGATTCAGTGAGGGAACAAAACTCTTTACTGATTGCAGCCTTCAAAATATTCAACAAAGGATCATCCACCTCTCCTTTGGGGGAGGGGAATCCTACAATTCACAGCCCCCGGCCACCAAGTCAAGGCATGTCTCCGGAATTCACTCTGAAATGACCACCCCTTATCCTGAGCCTGTTCACCTGCCTTCTAGATTCCCCAGCCAGGGCAATAACCTCTCAGTACTGACCCCATGAAAACACTT